>NC_056749.1:178472975-178507975 GCF_019279795.1 Protopterus annectens
CTTCACATGTGTCCGCAGTCTCAAAGGAAGCACTCAAATCTGTTGAGAACTGGTGGTCAAGGACACTACATATAAAAATGCCATAAATATAGCAAACTTGCTGGCTGACAGATTCAGTGGAAACTTTACCCCTCTGTCCTCCACACCAGTAAATCAGGACATCCCTAGTACCTGCCCCCTTCCCCTTATATCTAGGGAACAGGTCATCACTGCTCTCTCTCAAAGGCAAAGATTACAGCCTACATGGGACCCAGTAACATCCCAGGATGCATCCTACATGAACACAGGCAGGAACTTGCAGCACCATTAGGTACCCTATTCAAGCAAAGCCTGAGTACCGGCTTCGTCCCAGCTGAGTGGAGGACAGCCACTGTCATCCCTTTGCACAAAGGTGGAGTGTCCACCAATCCAGGAAATTATAGACCTATCAGGCTAACTAGCCTAATCTGCAAGGCCATGGAACGGATTATCATGGACCTCATTAACAAAGACATTGGCAACCTCCAAACACTCAATCTCACACAGTTTGGCTTCATCAAGGGAAGGTCACGTCTGTTAAATTTGATTGACTTTTTTGAGAGTCACCAAAGCCATGGATGAGGGGAAGATGGTGCACACAGTCTACCTTGACATGGCCAAAGCCTTCAACACTATTCTCCACTAGGGCATAATAGATAAACCCTCTCAACTAGGCATCAATCTGTATTTTACCATATGGGTAGCTAACTGGCTCACTGATAGAACCCACCTAGTCCAAATAGGGGAAGCCACCTCAAACAGTAGACTCATAATAAATGGCTTACACGAGGGTTCAGTCTTGGGGCCTCTGTTATTTGGGATATACTTTTCTGAGGTGCAGGCCAAAACCAGTGAGCTACCAGGTTTGCAGATGAATGCAAGCTGGGCGCTGTCATCAGTTGCCCTGTTGGTATGGACATCCTGCTAGAGGGTCTCACCCCAAACAAATGACTGATGCCAGAAACATGGCCTCAAGCTAAGTACCAAAAAATGCATCATCATCCCCTTTGGGGAGAGTGATGTGCCCACAAATTATCACATTAATAACAATGTCCTAAGCATGCAATCAGACATGAGGGATTTGGGCACCCAGGTTGATAGCAACCTGACTTTTGACCACCAAGTTGCTTCCATTGTACGGAGGGCTTTCTACATGGCCCACCTCATAACTAAAGGTAACTCATCCAGGGACAAGGAGGTCATAACATCCCTGTATTCTTCCCTTATAAGGCCTATTATTGAGTACAATGCCCCATTCAGCATGTACCTCGCAAAGCATATGCAGCAGCTGGAGAAGCCACAGAGGTTCCTCACCAGGAGACTCCAGGGCCTCAAAAATCTACCATACACAAATAGGCTAAAAGTCCTATTCCTGTACTCGGTTTCATATAGACTCCTCAGATGTGACCTCTGTCTGGCAAACAAGGTGATCTTAGACCCTGCCTTGATGGGACTGCTGCATATCCACAAGTCAAGCTCCACTTGAGTAACATGCACACATGGCCTCAACTTGGTCTGTGACATCAGTTGGACTTGTTGGTGAGACAGATTTGTCTCCTAGATACTCACCCATCTGTGGAATAGACTCCTTCTCCACATCAAGCAGAGTACCTCTTTACCATTTTTTAAGTGCAGCCTAGATAACTGGCTGGGAAACAAAATACATCCCTGGGATTCCACCCTTGTCCCTGCTGGACAGGGGCATCAGGTGCTGACTTGTATAAACATGGGCTAAACTTTTGACTAGGCTTATAAGGGCCTCAGGGCCGATAGCCTAGTAACTTCCTATGATCCTGTCTGCGCACTCACCAAACTGATCAGAGACAGACACTACATGCATCCAAAAGCAATGGAATATGATAAACTCCAGTATTTAGGATGGTGATCTCTTTCACTTTTTTATTTTTTTTTTGTTTTGACTGTGACCTCCGTTCTTAACTTGCAAATTGCATATGACATTAATATATGAGGCATGGTCTAAAAAGAAGGGAGTGTTGATAACAAAAGCAGACAGATGTGAACATACATACACACACACACAAACAGGACATATGCAATACACACCACATATTCACACACACACACACACACACACATACACCCTTCAGTCCAGTTCTGTAACATCACTGTTTTCCCTGCAGACAAAATGACATAATGGGTAATTGTAAACAGAATCAATTCTAATAGAAAGATAATTTCCATAGGGTACCTTGGGTTACTACTGCATCAAACATGCAACAGACTGATCCATGGAGATGAAATCTTGGAAGAGAAAGGACAAGTAGATTAATTGTTCCAAGTGCATCCTCAACATTATTTAAACAGTCGAATTGTTAATACCAGGGGATGGCATGCAAACTGAGTCAGTCAGATTAGCGTGTTTTTAACTGAAGGACCTATACTGTCTTCCATGTTAAATGATGTGGGATGATACAGCTCCAGGTAAGAATGCCTAATCAGCCTTAAATATGTGCCTAAATATTGGAAGAGGGAAGGGGTATGGAAATGATTAGGACGAACTGCAGCCTTTTATTTACTTTTTATGCAGATACAGTTTGTTTGGTTCAGCCTGTCACGAGGCGTTCAAGGATTTTTGACCATTTTATATACTCATGAGTTTGCTGTACTAATATTGCATCACAAGCAGGTTTTGAAAGAGGTTATTTGTACCGGCATGCTGCCTGTACTGATAACCTTTCAAAAGGTTAAACTGTACATTTTGCTTGTAGTATTACAAATCTCACGGGTTTAAAAAATGAAATAAATGTATCCGTCTGATTATTTGGTAGTTTTGCTTACACTAACCAACAACTTCAAAATGTCTGTCCATAAAAAGAAATAAATAAAGGAAGATTCCAGACTACAGCAGATCCTTTTTGTTTTAGGTGGCCCACTGACAATTATTATAATGTAATTTAGTTCATTTTTGAGTAATCCCACAGATCCAGCGTAGCTGTGTATTTTTTTCCCTTCATTTGGTTCTACAAACCAAAGGACAATCAATATTATTCATAAAAATAAAAGGATGCAGTTATTTAGGTCAGCTGTCCTCATATTTTTTTTTGTTTGTTTCTACTAAAAACACAAATGCCCTAGAAACTGATCATATTGTGTGCAGTTTTTATGCCCATCAAACAGAACAAAAAAAGATGGCCAAAAAGAGTTAAATATTTTATCATCAAATTTCTAATCTTCCAAACATAAAACATTTGCCTGGTATATCTGAGAATAGCCAAGGTCTACCTCCACCTCTATGGTTCATATATTCAATGTATAAGGTCTTCTTGAATGCACTGTTGACTTTACCAATTTGCAATACAGATTATGAAAAATTTTCACTATAAATACTTCAATGAGACCATAAAGAGCTAGTGATTTTGTGAAATTGTTCCTTACTTATCCAACCTCCATTCTCTACAGTGTGTGTGTGTGTGTGTGTGTGTGTGTGTGTGTGTGTGTGTGTGTGTGTGTGTGTGTCTGTGTGTCTGTGTGTGTGTGTGTGTGTGTGTGTGTGTGTGTGTGTGTGTGTGTGTGTGTGTGTGTGTGTGTGTGTGTGTGTAAATTGCAGAAAACAACAACGTTAAGTGGATAGTTTCCCTGTTTGAAAATGGTGATAAAAGCAGATCTTTGCATGAAAGTCTGATTCTTGGATTTTGGAAAGTAAAGCAGTTCATATTCACGAACAACATGATCCATTCTGCAGATCAATAAACGTATGTCACAGAGTACTGTAAGTACTCAAAGTAGAAGTGGGGACTCAAAATGGCTGGAATGGCTGTAGTAAGATATTTTGTTTGTTGCATGATTACATGACATTCATACCTACAAGATGGTCATCTGTAGGGAGAAGAAAACTGAATAATATAGGAGAAAACGGTTATATTTTTACATGAGCAATGTTCAGGAAATAAAAAGCATGTATTCCATTTTGTTATCCATGCTGCACCAACTGGGGCAGACCATGTGCAAACTATTTAAATTAAAAGATGGATAGTAGGTGTTTGTGATTATGTTATTGGCTACTATGTCTGAGGGAAATAGCAGTGTATCTTAGACTGAATTTATGTCAGCTGTACAGAACCAGAGATAACATGATGTCTATGTTAGGGATGGAAGTCTGGGTATTTCAAAAGTAGAGTAAGCTGGTTAAAAGTATAGGGCTGATTTATAAATCTGTGCACATGGGATTTTCTGGATGCTGCCTACTTCGTAGGTGTTTTATTGCATTTGAATATAGTAAATGTGGTAAGCAATAGTGTACAGTTAGATAAGAAAGTGTAGATATTGGTTTATAAACTGAGAGGTTATGAAATGAGAGGGGTGATGTTAGCAGGAGATATTCTAAACATATAATTGTGGATTTTTAAATGCAGTAAGTCACAAGGACAGGGTATAAGCATAAGGGAGAATAACAGAGAGTTAACCACTGCAAAAGACCATCTTTAAATTATTCGTAATGTGTGATTCCACTAATTATGAGAGTTTTATTATAAACAAAATGCATGTGAGAGGGCATTGCAATATAAGGAGAGCTACATTAGTGATGAGAAACGCTCTATACTACATAGAGCAATGTGATGTGTATTCCTACATGTGTGTGGGGGGAGTAGACAGACCCTCTGAATAATAGGATTTTCATCTGATTTATTAAAAAATCCATTCCTTTTTGTAATGTCAGAAGCAATGGTACTAAATAATTTGTGTCACTGTATGGTATTTGTCAGTGTAGACTTCTGTGATATTCCACAAAATAAAAGTCACAGAGTTGGAATACTGGAGGCCCACTCAGCATTTTAAATATTGTGGTGAAATTAAAATGAATAATTAAATTTAAATAAGTCTTGAATGGGATTATTCAAATATATACTGCATTCACTGGTTAGATACCATGAATTAATGCTGCAGACTGTAATTTCAGACCATTGTCATGAGCATATGATTTCTTTTTGAACAGGTAGCTGGACTTAACTACAATGACCCCTGTCAGTCACAACCTACTTACATCACAGAATGGTAAATTGCTATATATATTGTTTGAACAGGTAGGTGGACTAGACACCAAGGCCCCTTCTCAGGGACATGTTATTTACATAATGATCAGTAAAATCTGTGAACAAGAGTGCATAAAATAAAACATAGTGTGGAAAGGAACATGCATTAAAACAATCAGTAAAACAGTGAAGTATTAACTCCAGTCCGGTAATCTTGCTGACTCTCCTTCAGTCCCAGTATGCCTACAGGGAGAAAGTGTAGAGTACAACAACTGGAATCCAAAATGTTTTTGTATTACTCCAATTTAATGACCCATTAACTGCCACAAATGCAGTGTCTAAAGGTACTTGGAAGAATTCAGTATTATTGCAGGTATGCTAATGCTACTACTAATCTGTAAGGAAATCTTGGTATATTATAAAACATACATTTCTGCAGGTGATTAGGCATCTGTCTTTTTTATGTTCAAGCTGGTCTCACTAAATTATTTTGCTGTTAATTTGGCCATCTTAAATATGTCAGCCTTCTTAGTGCACTATCCATTTAAGTTCTGATTGTGTATTATCTCTCTATTTAAGAAAATGAATATTTTTTAAATGGACTGGTAAATGCCAGCTGGGGTAATACATTACTGTTTGCCATATTTTAGTTGATTAAAAGCAGATATCTGAAGTGTGCACAGCGAACAATGTGGCTGTACATGAAGGGTACAATTCATCTTGGGATGAAAGTGACTAAACCCTGCTATTGTTTGATCACAAATGAAGAGCCAGTAACCTGGCTCAATAAAGTGTGGATAAAGGTGACTGACCCCTGCTGTAGTTTGATCAAAGTTACAATCACTGTTCTGGCTTGACAGAGCTAGAATGTGTTTGACTGAAGTAGGTTAAAATACATTATTGCGACAATATTATTAATTTTATCACATTCAGACATCTGCTGACTTGTCTAAACATGGGCTAAACTCTTGGCTAGGCTTATAAGGGCTTCAGGGCCAATAGCCTAGTAACTTTCTATGATCCTATCCTTTGAGTGCTGCCAATAAAGAAACTATCACTGTTGGTAGGCAGTGTGGAGGAAAGTGACTGACCTCTACTGCTATTTGATCATAATGTAGTCTTCTTTCGGATTTTCCCAGTTAGGGGTCGCCACAGTGGAACTCTGGTCCACTAATGATTGGTAATTGATTTTTACATACCGAGTTACCAGCCCTGACACACAACCTTCAACGAAGGTACGCCCATTCGCGCATGTCTCTACGCAGAAGACGCTCTAGCTGAGAATCGAACCGGACAGCATCTTACTGTGAGGCGACAATGTTACCGCAGCACCACCACCGCAGGATTGCTGTTTGATCACAATGAAACAGTCAATACTCTAGCTGGGCAGAATAAGTGCCATTGTGTATTTATATATGGTTGTATCTGTGCAGAGAAGTGTTGGGTGTGAGTGAATTAATTATCATTCTATTTCATGTAATCTCTTCACAGTCAAAGTAAAAATGTGTCCTAGCTAAACAGACCTAATAGACTGTGACAGACTGTGGGTGCAAAGGACTGAAAATATTTTAAGAACATAGTAAAAATAATACCCATGTTTTAACTTTGAGTGTTACTTTATTATATAATTATTTCACAGTATATTTATTGCAATGTATTTAGAATTATTTAATATGAAATGTTGTTATTTTCTTTTTTTTTTGTCATCCAGGCAAATGTGTATGACATAAACAAACAAGGACACATCTGGAACTCTGCATTATAGATTGTTTCTAGAGGAGAGGGTTATATGGATTTTAATCACGTTAGTCGTGAAACTGCTGTCTAGAATATACGTGTTTTCATTTATCACAAGACAATTAATAAAAATGTACATATATTTTTCCTAGGAAGAGATTTTGTGTCATTAGAATTGCCCCTGATCCAACCCTCCAAATTTAGACTCATGCAGTAACAAACAGTATATAAAGATAGAGGTGTGTGTGTGTGTGTGTGTGTGTGTGTGTTTGTAATTGAAATTATCATCTAAGTGCATGCTGCAGGTAAACATCAAGACATACACTTCTGGAAAATTTTACTAGAATATTTCAAACCATTTTGGACATAAGGACAAATATTTGTAGCAAACACAACTAAGTTTACATAGCATTTTCCTGCATAACACCAACAAATTTACATAGCCTTTTGGATAGATTATTTTTCTCATTCAGTTCAGAACAAACATGTATGTCTGTCAATGTTTCAGGATTACACACTCCAGGGATCTAAACCTTGTCATCACAATGAACAAAACATGCTGGAGGGATAGGGTCCTGACCCAGAGACTCCCCATACTCTGGAATAGACTGCCCATACATGTCAAGCTGAGTGCCTCTTTGGCCGTCTTCAAAAGGATCCTTGACGATTGGATGGGAGATAGGAAATTCATCCCGGGGATCATGTCAGTCACCCTGCTAGACAGGGGACCAGAGAAGTAAATATTCTGGGAAGAAATAGCCAAGGAATTGTTATGGCTAGGCTTGTATAGGCCCTAGGGCTGATAGCCTAGTACCAACCTGTGAACCTATGAACAAATTCAGGGAATATGGAATCATGTCATTAGTGTGTTTTTAATGAATTTATAATTACAAATATTTCTACCAAAACTGATAAATATATCTCAACATGCAAAAATAAAAACCTCCAAAGTGAACCAGTGCTACAGAACATGGGAACACAATGAAATTGTTAAATAAGAAGTACACTATGACTTTACTTGAACATAAGACATGATTTAATATAAAGTTGATTGCTTTCATCTCCAGCTAGACGTCTTCAATGCATAACAACAAATTCAAATGACACAGAATTTATAAATTAAAAGACCTTGTCATGTCACTTAAACAATTAGTCATATGATGTAAAAAGCACAGAAACACTAAAAGAAACATCAATAAACATTAAAAATATATGTTTATCTATCTAAGTAGTCTTAATTTTAAGACCACCTTCATGCTTATGTTATCATTAAGACATGGCAGCCTGGTAATATCAATTTGATTTTCTACTTGGGCCAGCTTTTTAGTATTAATTTCATAGGTCAATAGATAGTTACTAGGCATGCAGTCCAGGAGACCATTGATGAGCCTAGCTCAGATCCCTGATTATCCCAAAGCACTGTCTGGTTAAGGGACTAACTGAAGGACACACAGTAGCAAATGAAGGCTGAGAGAATAAAACCCTCTTGCAGAAAGTAGCTTGTTAACAACCCATAGCCTTAATCATCTGCAACAACTTCCAGACCATTTATGTTTAGAAAACCTGCCAATCTACATCTCATGTGCTATTTCTTCAAAATATGATTCACAATAACCTCTTTCTGTGGATATATTTCTTAGCATGCTAACTTCATCAAGAAAGCTCATCTTGAATGGCTAGTCAAGAAGCCTAACAATTTGGGGCATAATAACTTTGCTTTTCACATATTGTGAATGGAACATGGTAGCAAGTAATTATAAATGAAGATAGGTCTTTTTGTAAATCTTTAAGCAGTGCCGACATACAAACATTTAAGAACCTGTCTATATAGCTAATAATGAGAATACAATCACCACTATCTTCAGGCACAAATAAATCCGGTCCAGCAAGGGTTTTAAAAGGCTTTAATCCACTCAAAGCAAACCACGGGTATGTGCAAACACGCAAAAAAACAGCAGCAGTCAATAACGCTTAACACCAAACTTTTTCGTCTTAAACTTCTTCAGTTACAACTCCATTTTGGAAATTCATACCTAATATAGGAGCCTCATACCAGGAAACCCTTTCCACATATTTGCAATAATATTCACAATGGTACCACTGTGCTCCTTTATCCAAGCATTGTAAGCTTCTTTGCAGCAGTAGAACGTGCCTGTAAGGTTGGTGTTAATCACGGCATCCCAGCCCTTGGAACTAATCAGTTCTGCAGGACTGAAAAACTGACCACCGCCATTGTTTACCAGGAAATCAAGTTTACCATGGAGGTCTAAGGTAGCCCTTATAAGGCTTTTTACCTCCTCTTCCTTCCGAATGTTGCACTGCACAGGAGTCACCTTTGCTGGGCTGGATGGAGGAATTACACTGGCTAGCTCCTTGGCAGCTGCTTCTAGCCTTTCCCATTTACGGGAGACAATTATTATTATTACACTGCAACCTAGCTGAAGTAAGTCAGCTGTAATCGCTCTTCCTATGCCAGTTGCTCCTCCAGTTACAATTTCCAAAATGGAGTTGTAACTGAAGAAGTTTAAGACGAAAACGTTTGGTGTTAAGCGTTATTGACTGCTGCTGTTTTTTTGCGTGTTTGCACATACCCGTGGTTTGCTTTGAGTGGATTAAAGCTTTTAAAACCCTTGCTGGACCGGATTTATTTGTGCCTGAAGATAGTGGTGATTGTATTCTCAGTTTTGACTTTCCACTATTTTGCTCAAGTTTGCTTTATATAGCTAATAATGTTTTGTTCATCCTTTTAAGTGGACTTCAAAAAACTATACCAGCATTCATTTAAAACAGAAAATTTTCAAATTCAGTAGCATTACCCTTCCTTATAAAAAAGAGGTTGTCTATAAAGCAACAGTAAAATGTTAGTTTTTAAAAATCAGGCAATTTGTACATAATTACTTCCCATTCTGTTTTCATTCATTTTGCGTAAGCTGAAAACTCTTCCCGTAACAATTATGTTTTTCCCCCATAACACTTGTCTAGGTAGTAGTTACTTAAAGATCCACAAGTAATCAAGTCACATTGCTCTTCCTTGTAGGAAAATTAAAGTTTATTACCAAAAACACTGCTCACTATTTTTACCCCTTCTATGCATGGAATGCGTATGTACAGAGAGATTACATCTGTTATGGAAAACATGCAAAAGATCCAACATTTTTATTCCAGAAAGTCATGTAGCTTTTTTTTTAGAAAGTGCTGAGTGTCTTTAATCAACATTATGTTTGATTTGAATGATTTGTAATGAAAAAATATTTTTTCCCGCTAAACATTTATGTCACTGCATAAGTATATTATCTGTCCAGGTTATGAATGTATCATATAGTATTTGTCTACAGGAAGAAACAAAACCCAATATGAGTTATCAGTATAATTCTTTGAGGTTTTTTAAAATAATGCTGCAAGGGAGCAAAATGAATACTGCAACAATAAGCCAAAGCCAATATAATTTTATTATTAACTCGATTTGAGATCCAGAAATGTAAGTTGTTTTTTTCTTACAGATAAATGTGTAGATCATTGCAAACTGTGAATGATTTTCTATCCAATAAATAAATATTTCAAAAATAGAAGTTAATGTTACTTTCAGTGCCTCTAAATCCTACTCCTCTTATTTACCAGGACTTAATATAATTTCTCATATACATTCTTGACTTATTTGGGAACCATAAAAAGAATAATATAATTTTATTAATGTTATTAATATGAAACTTGAATGATGTCATTGATGTGTACTGCATAATATATTATAAATGGGTAGTAAATTCATCTTGGTAAGATTCCATTTATCTTCAAACACAAAAAAAGTCCAAACCGATTTATTTATTTAAATGTAATAATGATAGCTGAATCCAATTAACATGTTATAATTATTGCATGATACTTTAGATCTTCAGATTCACAATTAAAGTTGTAGTTATGCAGTAATCAAGGAATTCAATGTTTGTTAATTAGAGATGAGTTGGTTTTATCATTATTAAACTTTAAATCTGGTATTTCATCAAAACACATTAAAAAAAACGTCCAATGAAAATATCTCCATTCTTAAATATTAGTAATGGTAGCAAATGATGTATAAAATAATGATAATTTTGTTTCATTTCCTTTTCTATATTATATTGTTTGGTGTTTTTCCTTTCTAATACCATTTGCTGAAGGATCAGTAGCTAAAGCAAGTGACTATGGAGATAAGTAGCAGCCTAGTTTGGTATGTTTAATGATTGTAATATCTGTGGAAAGTACAGAATGTACTTTAATGAATACCATGGAATTTTAATATAACATTTTAATAATTTCAATAAAAATAAAAGCTAAAGGAACATTATATTTCTAAATATTTAAATTCCAGTCTAAAACTGCCTTCTTTCCCACCTAGACTTTTGGATGTTGTATAGTCTATTATGATTAGGAGTGCTATTCATTATGCTTAGGCATAAAGGCACTCTGCTCAGGTCATGGCTGAGCACAGCTTCAGTGCAACTCATAGAGGCTCGCTGTGCTTATACACGGCAACATTCAATGAACTTATGCAAATGAAGACTTGATATTCAAATCAGAAATGCTTTAGAACTTTTTATATCAGTGAGTCCTCTGCCTTCCTGTTTGTGATCCATAGTCCTTTCTTAATGCATTTTGATGCCATGTGCAGAGATATTAGAAAAAAGCAAAATTGCATCTTTTATATCAACTTTGTATTTCAAAAAATATGCTTGTTGTTGCTGCCAATTTAGCTATTTATTTATTATTTATTTTATTTTACATTTGTTGACTGGGAAAATTCGATTAGATGCATGTCCATTTTCAGTGGAGGCCCAGGGAGAAAATCTCCATAGTTAAATTCAAGTAACATTATACAGTATACATTTCTCAGTGTAAGCTGCTTGTCTTGGCCAAGCTAAAACCACAAGTGTTCAGCGGTATTCAGCAGTCAAGAATCCACAGATTAAGACAAAGAATAACTCATTATAACTTTGATAATCAATAATGTAGTGACAGATTTAGAATGGACAGGGATATTATAAAGGCTTTAGTGAATTTGTATGGCGCACATACAGGAACTGGGGAGATACATAGCCTTCCATTATCTATGGATTCTAAAGTATGCATATCTCTCACTGTATTTGCCATGGGGACATTCTACAGACAGATTTGGGGTGTGAATATACCTCAGGTTTCTGCCTCAAGGATACTTCATCAGTTCCTTCACATATTCCTGACATGTGTAGGTTAATATATGTATCTACTAGTATCACCACAGGACCAAAGCAGAACCACATGTGCCTTCTACATGATGGCACATTTTCCTGAGATCTTTGTGTGATAGACTGCAACCATGTTATCATTAGGGTCTTATCAGGACCACAGGGTGGAGGGGTACTGAAAAAGGAAGGGCTACTATTCCATCAACTGCCAAGTAGTATGCAGTGCATGGGGGTTCATCAAAAATGTTATGGCCCAGCATCCTGACAGTGCCCATGATTCTCATATATGGCACACGAGCTCACTCTACTTCCTGGTCCTGCATGTTAGGATGTCCTATGGTACCTTGTTGGCAATTGGAATTTTTGGAAAATGTATTGATTAGTAATAAATCACCATTCACTTGCTGTGCCTCCTCCTTTTTTCTTGTCTTTTCTAGGTGATGCAGGTTATCCACATGAGCCATGACTAATGAGGCCTGTGCATAACCTATGGGACCTGATGAATGAAGGTACAACAGCACCCTATCCCAGATGTGGATTGTCACTAAGTAAATATTTGATCAGCTGAAAGCCCATTTCCATTGCTCGGATGAGTCTAGAGTGCCCTTCAGTATGACCTACTACTGCATGCAGGATGTTTACAGAATGTTGTATTCATGCACCGATCTGGTGGTAAATTTCCCCATAATGTCTATGCAGCTCCCACCATATAGCCTTCCTTGGGTAATAACAGGACACTGCTGGTGGCCAGCATGCAGCAGCAGTAGTACAGAAACCCATGTAACAGACTCATGACTGGTACACAGCTCTGCAAGCAAGGAGGTGGCTTCTAGGTCATAACTATGGACCATAACATTCAGGTTAGTGTTAGCATATTATAAAAAACACACAAAGGGTATTACTAATGCATGCAGTGTTATATTGCTGTGGGGTGCAAGTTATACTCTCACTGTACATCAGATAGTCCCTCTTATCTTTAAGGATTTTTTTTAAGTTCAGGTACATGGTTTATATATATCTGTCTGTTTAGCAGCAGCATAAATTCTGGGTCTTGCTGGACTGTTCATTGAGATCTGTACACTGAGTGGTATCCCCAGAATGGAAAATGTGGAATATGTCACTTTGTGATGTATTGTTACATGAGATTCATTTAGGGAGTGCAATGAAATATTCAATTACTGTTTATGCTGCAATGCCGATTACTTGATAACTGGTCTTGGAGGACTTGACTTAATAACTGGAAGAAATGTGTATATTTAACCATGCATTGGTGCTGTATTCTACCTTGCAGTTTACTCTTCCACCAGAAGGAAAAAATTGTGTAACATTTCTGATGGTATGTTTTAATGTTTTATACTTTTTTCTGATAAATAATAAATATTTTCTCTATTAAGTTACTGCACATCAGATTAAGACATTAAGCCATAGTCACCAATCTTTGTGTCATAGCAGTTACCATTTCTGCACAGCTGAAGGTTTCACCAACTTTTCTGTCACAGCAATTATTTGTGCACAGCTGAAGGTGTTACCAACCTTTGTGTCATAGCAGTTATTTCTGCACAGCTGAAGGTGTCACCAACCTTTGTGTCATACCAGTTACCATTTTTGCACAGCTGAGGGTGTCACCAAACTTTGTCTCACAGCAGTTTTCATTTGTGCACGGCTGAAGGTGTCAGCAACCTTTGTGTCATAGCAGTTATCATTTGTGCACAGCTGAAAGTTTCACCAAATTTTGTGTCACAGTAGTTATTTGTGCACAGCTGAAAGTGTCACCAACCCTTGTGTCATAGCAGTTATCTTTTGTGCACAGCTGACGGTGTCAGCAACCTTTGTGTCATAGCAGTTATCATTTGTGCATAGCTGAAAGTATCACCAAATTTTGTGTCACAGCAGTTGTTTGTGCACAGCTGAAAGTGTCACCAACCTTTGTGTCATAGCAGTTATCTTTTGTGCACAGCTGAAGATGTCAGCAACCTTTGTGTCATAGCAGTTACTAGTTGTGCACAGCTGAAGGTATCAGCAACCTTTGTGTCATAGCAGTTACCATTTGTGCACAGCTGAAGGTGTCACCAACTTTGTGTCGTAGCAGTTATCATTTGTGCACAACTGAAAGTGTTACCAAACTTTGTGTCACAGCAGTTATCATTTGTGCACAGCTGAAGGTGAAGTGCCAATAGTGCTCGTGTTGCTGGCAGGATTTGTGCTACTGCAGTAATTGTTCAGCTCCCGCATAGGCCCTTATCATTGTTCTGCATTGTAATCTGTGTACCTTACTCCTCATATTATATATGGCATTTATGCTTTTACTTTCTTGTCATTTTAAAAAGTAAGGTTATTCAAGTCAAACACATATGCTTTTGTTCTGAATGTAGGTGTCAGGAGACTTTATGTTGCTGAATTGACCCTTGAGATATTTTTACAAGTTACACTGTGCACCCTGAATTACACTAGGTCAAATGTGTCATAGACGTCCCCTAAGGATAGTGTTGGTGATCATGAGGAAGTGCTACCATGTGAGCTTGATGCTGCATTGATTTGACCTATTGGATGCAGGTGATCCTACAGAGACTAATCTCATGGTGCTTTGGGAAAAAAAAGACCACGAATACAAAGTTTTGCTATTTGTAAATAAATGCTGACAAGGCTTGCTGCCTTCTTTTGGGGTATGTCGCCTTCACTATTTCCAGTACTTTCCTGAAAGTCGCAGGGTGTGACCTACATGTCTGTACAGCACACTTTCCTCATCCCCATCCATCACATTTTAGTTTGGTAAGTGCTGTCTACTGTGTACATAGAGGCAGAGATGGTTTCCGTGTCTGCCACCATGATACTGTGAATGAACATGATTATGGCATTTCCCCTGCCCTCTGCCATTTCCTCGTACTAGTGTAAATCTTCATGTACACCCTACAGTACTCTGACAATCTTTCTGTGGCAGTGGGATGCAACAGAACAATACCCCAGCACATCTATTGCTGGGCAGCCAAGACGTTTCATGTGTCTGGAGCTAGCTGTGACATGTGCCTTCACCTGGCATGTCTTTGCACAGGTGTTACAGTGGACCTCTGAGATTATACCATCTTCCAGAAGGTGTTCCTGTGGTTCAGTAAACACTAGTATTGAGCTACATGGAGTCCGTTCCTGTACCTCTTGCAATAAGATGTCCTCACATGCTTGATTGTGTGGCCCTTTGTCACTGCCTGCAGATTTATGTATTTGCTGTAGGGTGTGTGATTCTGCCATTACAATAGGTGACTGTGTGCCACTGTCCTCAAGCTGTGTCAATAATACAACTGTTATATCATCATCAATATCCAATCTGCTGTCAGCACCTTCCTGATGTACTGCACAGTAGAACTGCTCATTTCTGCTGCTGACATTGTGAAGGGGTAATGGATGACATTGTTACTCAGACCTTGGACCACACCAGTATATTTTGTATAAGTAGGAATGGAGCACACTTACCATGCAAACTCTGGCCACAAATGGAGCATGCACCTGTTGGTGATAAATGTCATGATTATGTATACCTAGTTAGCCTCTGCAATGTTTTTAAATATGTGACTTTGCCATATATGATACATTAACCTTCCTTGCTCAATGCTTGCAGCAGATGCTGAGCCCAGTAACTGCCACTGCCCACAACACCTCTGATTATTTCTGTGCATCCTCCTCAGTGCAGTACTCATTTCCCCATATGGAAAGAATGTATTCCTCAATGTGTGTTAAAGGGAACAGTGTAGGAGGTCCCCCACTGGTACTACCATGGACAACTGTGTTCTGCCAAGCTTTTCCTCTTGAACATCATGCCATGTTGTTGGCCTTTTTTCTGTGCTGCATCAATGTGTGGTTCTTCCCTCCAATACCATTTATATCCAAAACCACTTGGTTTCACAACTTAGCTTGTTTTGCCCCCCCCCTTTGCCAAAAAGACATTTTCAATATGCTCTGAGAGCCCACATGAAGCTGCAGTTCTCTTTAGGGCTGAAGTTGTCTTTCCTCTGTTTGGATACCTGCTGCTCTTCAAAGAGCAAAAATAACAACATGCATAATTAGACTAACAATTCTAATCCATTGTTTCTCTGCCACATTAACAATAAATAATTCAATTTCTTGTTCATGCATCACCCAAAACAACATACATGAATGCCACTAGTGAAATTAAATGTACAGACATGAAACCTGCTCATCAGTCTTTGAATACAGAACTTAAAAATAAAACCTGGACCCCCAGCTAAACCTGGAATATTCAGGAACTATTCTAAGGCTAACCTCCTGCTATTAAGTGAAAACCTGGCAAAATTGCAAGGCCCCATAAACCCTGAGAACACTTCTGCCTATGAAGAACTGTTCACAGAAACCCTATACATGCATGGTAATAGCTGCATAGAAGCAGCTCTACCCACCAGAAGTAAAGAACTAACTCAAAAAAAAAAAAAAAAAAACAAGCCACCCTGGTGGAATCATAAAATAAGTAGGTTGTATAACAGGAGGAAGAAAATCATGGCAAAAATTAGGACTTGCAGCACCCACCAGGATAAAAGCATTCTCATCAAACTAAACAACTCAGAGGACAACTAAAGTCTACCAAAGCCAAATTTGAGGTAAGCTTGGCCTACCAGGCCAAGGACGACCACAAAGCATTTTTTAGGTATGTCTGCAACCTCAAAGGCAATACACAATTGGGTTCAGAGCTCATTGTAAATGGAGCCACCTATACTGAGCCAAAAGATATAGCAAACATCCTGGATGATAAATTCAGCACCAACCTTACTCCTGTCTCCCCCGTAACCTTCCCTCAGGAAGTATCAAATATAACTCCCCCTACTATCACTAGGGGAACAGGTCTTTAATGCTCTCTCTAAGACCAAGAACACTGCAGCAATGGACCCAGACAATATCCCAGGATGCCTTCTAAATAGGAGGAAAAATGACTTATCAGGGCCTCTGGAATTATTATTTAACTGTAGCCTCCAAACAGACTTCATGCCTCATGAATGGAGAAAGGCAACAGTCATCCCTCTGCACAAAGGTGGACCATCTACAAAGCCTGGAAATTACAGACCCATAAGTCTCACTAGTCTTATATGTAAAGCCATGGAAAGAGTTATTATGGAGATGATCAGTAGAGATGTAGTAAACCTCCAGACACTGGACCCAACCCAGTTTGGTTTCATCAAGGACAGATCATGCCTACTCAACCTGGTAGATTTCTTTGAGAAGGTCATCAAGCCAATGGACGAGGGCAGAATCATTCACACTGCCTACCTTGACCTGGCCAAGGCATTTGACACAATACCTGACTCAGGCATTGTTGGCAAACTCAAGAGGTTAGGTACAAACCCGTATGTCATCCGGTGGATAGCCAACCGGCTCACAGGACCCAGAAAGTTAGAATTGGGGAGTCCACCTCTACGAAGAGGCCAGCCACAAGTGGAGTCCCTCAGGGATTATTCTTTGGTCTGCTCCATTTTGGCATTTGTCAGAAGTCAAGGCCAATGTCAGTGGTCTCTGGCTGACTAAATTTGCAGATAATTGCAAATTAGGAGCGGTCATTGAATCACACACTGACACATATGTTCTCCAGGAGGGGCTGACACAGACAAACAACCAGTGTCAGAGCCATGGACTAAAACTAAATGCCAAAAAATGCATAATAGTGTCCTTTGGAAAGTCATCCAGCCCTAGTGACTATCATATTGACAGAACACCCCTTAGAGTTGATGCAGTAGTCAACGACTTAGGGACACACATAGATAGTAATCTAGCCTTTGACCATTATATGTCTGCAGTGGTGAGGAAATCATTTTATGTTGCGCAACTTATAAACAAAGGTATGGCATCTAAGTCCAAATAAGTCATTGTTCCACTGTATTTGGCATTCATCAGACATGTCATTAAGTACAATGCCCCCTTTGGTAGGTACCTAACCAGACATATCCAACAATTTCAACATCCACAGAGGATCCTCACTAAAAGAATACAGGGCATAAGTGAAACATTGTATGCAGACTGCCTCAAGGCCCTATCCCCGTATTCGGTCTTCTACAGGCTTTTGAGGAGAGATCTATGCCATACACAGCATTGTCAGACCCCACACTGATGGCCATCCTGCATATCCATAAAACAAACAGCATCAGAATTATGCATTCTAAAGACTTAAACCTTTCCTGTGATATAAATAGGACCTGCTGGAGAGATTGGTATGTATCCCAGAGACTTCCCCATCGATGTCAAGCAGAGTTCCTCCCTAACCCATTTCAAGTGCAACTTGGACAACTGGATGGGAAACCAGAAATGCATCCCTGGTTTGGCACCTATGTCTCTATTGGACACAGGTAACTTGTAAATGGTTCATCTCTCAGACCCATGCTTATACTTATCAAGGGTATCAGAACTTATCAGAGATTTGGGATGCATGGCTAGGCTTAAAAAGGTCCTTGTGGTCATTAGCCTAGTAAACACCTATGATCCTATCCAAATAAATGTATTACTACACATTGTCAGTCCTGACACCTAAATCCCTTGCCAAAGCATGATAGCAACAACATAAAGAAAGACTCCTCACACCTAAATTCATAGCAAAAGCACACCAGCATTAACATAAGGCATTAATACAACACTTCTAATTTAATCTAAGTATCATAACAGCAGATTGACATTCCTAATTTAATCAAGTAAAGCAGGCTTCCATATATATATTTCAATTAACAGTAGTGAAAACCTTTTTTTACTAGTACAATCAGTCATACTGAATGATTGTAGAAAACCTGTACAGCATCAGCTGTAAATCAGTGCACCACTACAGTAACCATTTGGAATGTCAGGAACCAATAGAGTGAGTCCCAAAACATGGACATTGAATGGCCAAAAAACAGACTTACATATACTAAGTTCAAGATGGCCTTTTCTCAGGATATTCCCTTTTCCCTGAAGTACAACAGTCTCTGAATTGATATAGATAAGTTCGGGTGGGGTGGGGGGCTGCAAAAAAGAAATATATATGAAAAGAGTGATCTTCATGATTTGCTCTTTTCCTGTATTTTTGGTCTTTTTTTGGCTTGTCGACACTTGGCATTTCTAGTGATGGCATTTCAGTAGTGAGCCCACCAGTACATGCATCTATATTTTCCAACATCATCATACATTTCTCAGAACTTCTGATTGTCAAGACCATACAACAATCACATTTTACTTCACCCTAGCTTAAAATAAATGAGTCTTGGCACAGTAACATGGAATGTGCATAATTTTCCATTCATTTTCAATTTTAACCATTTGTTACCTTACTTTAACTATTTCATGCTTTTCCAACACAATTGCCAAAAAACAGTGTAGTTAAAAACAATAGCAATATGACTGTTGGCAAGAACTGTGACCCATTTCTGCAAATGAAGTTCAGCTGAACTGATTTCTGTAATTGTCACTATCATGTGTTGGCGTATTTCCTCTTATAGGCATGATACGAGTTCAGCTTGTTATCCATGAGCTGCTCTACGTAGCAGTGAATGCAGTAATGTGCACCAGTGTATAGCATCATCACATATACCTATGACATACCATTGGAAGATATATCTGTAGTAGAGTTAACATTTAGGCTAGAGTTTTCTAAACACTAATCAACATGCATCCATCAAACCTTACTCACATTTTCACTTACTAGCACCCCCATAATTACATCAGGCCAGAAATAATATTTAAACACTTTATAAATGCAATGTGTTTACAAAATAGCAATTATGAGACCAGCAATACTTTTATGGTCATGCTGTCATACGTTATTAGATTACTACTGTAATGACATTCTTGCACCAAAAGCAGAAGATTCCTCTGTACAAAGAAATATCCACTGTAAGACATATCCACTTACTGTACTGCTCATGGATTTCCATTTGAATAGTAAAATAAGGTATAGGTATGAAAACAAGTTTGGAAGTCCATGTGATTGCTGAAGTACAGTTAGTAAACCAAACTTGACATTACTATCACCTCCATATGACTGCACGGGTTGGGCATGTTGATGTCACACCTCAGAGGGAATGGTTCATGCTCTCTTTTCCTCTGTGATGCACTTACATACTTTACTTTCATACTGTTTTTTATAGGATGGTGGCAACTGCATAGGCCCAAGGTGTTCCAAGCTGGTCTGAGAAAGGGACCAAAACCATCTCTAATTCTTTCAGGAATCATACCTGCAGAAGCTGGAACAGGCAAAGAGATGGCACTAAATGGAAAAAGACATCTGACAGGGATCTCCCACTCAGGACTGCAGTATCACTACAGGTATGATGACCTGCAGAGTTGGAGGGGGCTACCAGCTGACCAGGGGATATTGCAGGTTCAGGAGAAAAGGCAAGAGTTGTGCTGTTAAATATTTCTCCTTTTCTCTTTTTTCTCTTCATTTTCATATGGTGAGGATAATCACATTATTATTTGTATGCATGTAGAAGTAAGTTAAATAAATGCAGGCATGTGTACCTAGAAATGTATATATGCATGCAAACATATGTGTATGTATGTAAATATATATACATAAATATATACACATATTACTGCTGATACATATGCATGATTCTCCTTCTCAGTTACAAACTTTGTCTCTGTTCTCGTATTTATAGATAAATAGATATACATATACATATCTATATATCTATAAATATATATATATATATATATCTATAAATATATATATATATATATATAGGAACTCTTGACTTACAGCTACATTTTCTCCTATTAAATCAGGAAAACACAGGTAATCTCTGTAAGACATAATGCAGATTATACAGTTAAGGTTAATAGTTTCTTGTTAAATTGGGAAACCTGTAACAAAATGTACATTTGCCATTAACAGGAATGCAGCACTACATTACCTCTACCTCACCCCCTCAACAGACAATCTGGAGCCTGTAAATACACCAAAACACAGGAACTCATTGCATCCTGCAACATTTAATTGTAGAAAACAGAAATGAAGTAGTACTAATAGGCTACTACTTCCTTTGGCTTTTCCTGGTTAGGGAGTTGCCACAGCGGAACTCTGGTCCGCTAATGATTGGCAGTAGATTTTCACGGTGCCAAGGTGCCAGCTCGACGCCCAACCTTCAATGAAGGCATGCCCATTCACGCATGTCTTTCGAACACCACTTGACCGCGGGGAGGACATGCAGACTCCACGCAGAAGATGCTCCAGCCGAGAATCGAATGGGAGAACCTCTTGCTGTGAGGCGACAATGCTACTGCTGCACCACCGCAGAAATGAAGTAGTACTAATAGGAAATGAAAAATTGTTAGTGAAGACACAGATCAGTCATTACTGGTACCACTTTGCATTTACTGTATCAAGGCCTACTGTACTGTTTACTTAATGACTGCATCCATTGTATCATATCTGGTTGAAAAACAATGAAATAAAAATATTTGCACTCTGAGGCTATGCACACAGATATATATGGCAGGTGAACAACTATGCATCCCTTTACTTCTTCTTTCCATAACCAATGATTACAATCATAAGCGTTTTCGAAGAAGGATTTCAAGACTCACTGAGTTATGATTATGGAAAAATTATTACTATTTTATGAAATCATTATAGAGGAAGCAGCCATACAAATAAAATTAAGACACACTGTCCTTTTTTTTTTTTAAAGTCATTCACATATAAACAATAATGAGAGTAGAGTTGTAGAAATACTGTAATACCAATAAGCAATCTTTTCAGCACAGTCAGTAGCAGTCCCATAAAGCAGGATTATTACTCAGTGTAATATGTAGTACCATTTCCTATAGTATATCAGTTTACTAGATGTTTAGTAAGCACTGTTAATAAAACATAAATTGATGTAGCACCAAATTATGAGTACATTTATTTTCTTTACTTTTGTGTGTGTGTCTCTCTCTCTTAATTATGTCATACTCAGGGCTTCATTAAAGGGCCTTGCATAAGCCATACAGCTCATACTAAAAAGGCCCTACTGCCATAATGTGCCAATTTGTGATTCAGACATATGTTAGTTGCAGTGATATAAGACTTCATTATCACCTAATTTGCATGTCTTTGAAACATTTACTACTGCGACATGCAGATCATTGCAATAGTAAATTGCTGCTTGTGTAAGCAGTGGCATTCCCCCAGTCACCCTCTTACATACGCAAGTGCAGATAACACAGACACGCACACACACCACAGTCCCCATACCCAACCCTGACCTGTCTGTCCTCTGCTTCCCCCAACCCATGATACCCGTTATGAAGTTGATGTCATTAAGGCAACAAAGTATTACATGTTTCCCTAGTGTCTAGTGTTTCCCACCAAACCCAGTCCCCATGCTACTGTTGCTGCCATTATGGCACTTACAATTCATAGTATTCCCTGGCATGTAGAGAGTCTCCCCAAACAATCTCAATCCTCTTACTGCCATTGATGCCATTACATCCCTTTACTGCTACTGGTGCTATTACAGTTCTTACAATAAACAATTATCCCTGGTATCTAGTATTTCCCCTTCTCAATCCTTGTAGTGATTTCATTTCCATTAAGGCACTTCTGTGATTTATTCTCTCTGGTCCCTAGTGTCTCCCCCTACCACTGATCACTCTTCTAATGTCATTCCAGAAGGTGAACAAAGCCTTTTGGTTATGTTCAATATCATAAAGTGGTGGAGACAGCCATGCTAATATACATGGCCTTGCAATTTCTTGAATTGCTTGCCCATGTAGATGCCTTCCTAGAAGCAATTGTGGGGGAGAGACTACACATGGATTACTAGCATATGCCTCACCCCTGAAATGCCTCATTGGCATTCAGTACAGCCATGGGACTAGCCCTGCATGATGCAGTCTTCATGCTAAAGCACCATGCAGCACCATGTTATGGCCATTGCTGAATCGAACAAAGGTGTACTTAGAGGTATACATGGAGATGTATATGCCTTATGGTACCTTGATGAATTCCAGCCATTGTTTTTCAATTATTGTTTTCTTTCAATCCCTTATATTTTACATTTAAAAGGGCCCAAGATCCCAGAAGTAGCCTGGCCACATGCCTCTTATTTTAGTGAATGTTCTCCACCTCATTCTGCCTGCCCAGACACAGCCTCTCAGGGTCAGGATTGTTGCTGTGGTTCAATAGGCAGCTTGGCAGGGTGCAGCCTGTAAAGTCTTGAAAGACATGAGCCCCAGGACAAGGTCAAGTATGTGCTTGAGTGGGCAGTGGAGAGGCATCTTCAGTCCATGTAGGACCTCTTTCAGCATGAGCAAGACTCACTGCTTCAGTCAATTCTGACCACTGAGGCTTCAAGCCCTCAAGTCATTAAGGTCTTCCACTGCCCACTCAAGCACTGATCCCAATAGCACTATCTCAGATGTTGTAGAACAGAGATACCGAGACCTTAATCATTTTATTTAAGTATACCTTATTATTGACCAATCTTCCTTTTTCAAAGTCTTAGCACAATTAAAACTATGATAAAATCTTAGCCATCTTCATTACCCAGAACCCACTTATCTGCAGCTAAAAAACTTCCCAAATTGGAATATGGTCAGTCCATTCCTGTTTTGCTGTCAGCCAAAAATATCCAAAGAATGCAAATGACAGAAAATGAGACTCATACATTTATTCTCCTGCAAATTACAATTGAATTCCAAATTGCAATTAGTGGCTAATAGGGCCAATTTTCTCCACAGTACATTGATTTTTAAGATTCTAAAACAAGGCTACAGTTCCCTTCTAAAAACAAGACTTCACTTCCAAGAAAATAGTTATGATCTGAGAAGTACCCATGACAACTCCCCCTCACTGACTTGAACACCTTATAGATTTGCACTGGGTGAAAAAGGTTTCTCCAGACTGAGACCTGCAACCTGGAACAACCTACCTGCAGAAGTTAAAAATCAAGAATTTTGTGTGAGTTTTAAAAAAGATCTTAATGAGCATCTCCTTAATGAATCTTCATGGAGCTTGTGACTGCCCCCACTCTGGGCCAGAAGTCAAGGAGCCTGAATCCTCACCACTGACACTGGAGAGGGACATTCACTTGGAATACAAATGAACACACTCAGTATTTCAGGGTGCAGACCTCTCTGCATCAAGCACAATTTCCCTTAAGAGCACACAGGCACACACTCAGCCTGGGGTCTGGGTGTCTCTATCTGTCTCCCTCCAGATCCCCAATAAGACTTCCCACTGGTACAGCTGTAGGGTTAGGTCCTCAGCAGAGTGTCCAAACCAAGTCCTCCAGCACCCTCTCTGTGAAGCCAGACCTTCATGTCCCTGCTCCAAGTAGCTGACACCCACACACACTCTTGAGATTTACTTTTCACACACACACACCAGGGAAGGGCTGGCACAGATTTACTAGCTATGCCACCTTCTGTCCAGACTATAAGGTAGTTTCACTGCCAACAGTCAGTTACTGTAATGCTCTTAAAAGGGTATCCAATTATACTGAGTAAACAATATTAATACAAATGGTAATGTTGACCAAATGGCCAGGCTTTCAGAAGAGGCCAGAGTTATCACTGAATAAATATGTGCAAATACTCTCAAAACTTAAATATTTTTAAAAAGGACTGTCCACAATGAAAAGTTTAAATATATTTAATAATAAATAATAAATAATAAAGTTCCTTGAACATACTAAATATCTATTTACAGTAAACACCAGAGTTTCAGTCACATGGAATATTAAAAATAACACCACTGGAAAGTTTCACACAGTTATAGAAAAACAATATTTAGCTAGCATTTAGCTAGTTTCTCTATCCATTCCTGATTGACTAAAAGAATTACTGTTCTTACTTACTGAATAGAGCAAAGCAAGATGGGTAAGTGGTCCTCGTTGTCAGATCAAAGACAGAATACAGAATGCTCTTGAGATTTCAGTCTAATCTAAAATTAAAACATTATTTCTGTACAGAATGACATCACATACATCTGGCCATCTGATTCTGATTCCTGTACTATACCCCATCACTAGAAGCTACCAGAGTTTAGCTACAATACACATGGATAGAGCATTGCTCAGATGTGGTGCTGCTGCTATAAGTCATAAAACCATTCTACTCTTCCTACAGGAGCTACCAACTATTCTGTAGCACGGATGTTGCATCTATGTCTCCATTCAAAACTGTGGGATAACATCTTTATGACTTAACTCATAAAGTAATTTAATTTCAAGAATATTTTTCAAAGACAGGTAAATTAATCTCTTCTCTCCCAGTATATGTTATTACATTGTATACATTTAATTCAGTTACAATAATACATGCACATTATTTTTCCTTCCAGCAGGGCGCACTGTTGATACATTTTAACAAAAACAAACCTCACAAATACATTTTCAGCACAAGCATCTGTGCAAATCAGTTTGACATACAAATGACATATAATTATTTAAAAATTCCATCTAGTTCTGCTGACATATGTTACACATCTACTGCCCTACTTTTCCCGGCATGGCTGGCAGTACCTCCTATCGTCACACAGCTGCTACTGAGATAATCGTTAAGGATTACAAATTATGACTATTGACATTTGTCATCTGTATAATTATCAATGATTCTCTATGATAAATCTTTTGGGACAATAGTTTACTTTTCACTGTGATGTTTATGCATTTACTTTGTATTTTTACTTTATCATTTTATATTCTATTTGCAAGGTATCTCATATACAATCTAAAATGGTAAAAGCTTGAAAACTATTAACTTCAACTTTTCAGGCATATTAACTGCTGGGAAGGTGAGATGTAAAACATGTCATACGCTGATTTAGTAAATATATAATGAAATAAGAAATCTGTCAATTCATAGATTCATAATTTCTTTAACAATACTGATCTCAGAAGGATGTATTTGTTACATTTACTTTAAATATATTGCGATGTAGCCTTTTTAATTAGGGTAAAATTCTAGAAGAAAAAACTTCTTAAATTGATTATCATTGTCCCAGACATAGGAAATGTTTATTGTCATAGCTGATTACCACTATCCACAGTAATATCAATTAACATTTATTTTGGTGAATGTTTTAACATGCATACCTTGAACTAAGTATACATGTAAAACATCTTTTTCCTGTTACATCTTGGTATCTAAAAAGTATCACATTCAAAGTAAATGACGAGTACTGTCACTTAAGATAACGTAAGGAAGATATAAATACAATCAGAGCAGATATTTAAATTAATGCACAAAAGAAGAAGAAAAGAAACTTGAGATGAAAGTGTTTGCATATTAAGTCCATATATTCCATATCACCATATTTTTTTCCTGAATTGTTGACAAACCATATTCATTCTCTTCGTATCTAATATTATTTCATATTCTTGATATAAATGTAACATTTACAACAGCACAGTTCTGTAGTTACTAAGCATCTGTCTTTTTCAGTCCCATGTGTAACATCTGTATTAATATTTTATAAAACACTACTAAGGTTTCACTAGATTAATTCTATACTACACTACTGTTGGAAGAAAAAAGTGAGGCTGTATTAGTCCATATAACATCAGAGTTATCAGCTTACAAGGCTGCCAGTAATGTAAGCAGTGTTTGTTCACTATTACTGCATCCATTTTTACAGTAGGCTCTGTATAATTGTGCTGCTTGTTTATATCCGTAGACATGATTACAAGCCATAAAATGTGGTATGTTCTTTTCATTATGTCCAGCACTACTGCTGTACTAACTTACTGCTGCTCTCTGCTAGGTTTCAGGAGCTCATATCATAGCAGCAAACAGCTAAATATCCATAAGTATGTAAAGTAGCACTGTTTGTCCCCTGAAACTTCCAAAAGGTTTACTGCCAAATCAAGCCCCAAAGAAACCAACCCGTATCTTATACTATCCTTTTCCGTACTTATACTTATTAAAATTGTCAGTTATACTTACAGTACAATATACCAAAATATAGTGTGTGTGTGTGTGTGTGTGTGTGTGTGTGTGTGTGTGTGTGTGTACACAAGACTGTGGTACAGTGGGGAAGTTGTTCTCTCCCCACTGTAATGTGATCTCGGATTTGGTATATATAATTAGTAAGGGCTGTGAGGGCACAGGGGAGGCTTGCTCCTAGCAAAATAGATGTTTTACTTTTGATATTGTGTTACTCATTTGGTTAGTGATCAACTAGTTGTGTTCAATCACTTGCCATTTGATATTTTTAATTTTCTATATATGGGCATGCATCCCAAAATACATATATAATCTCAACATTTATTCCCTTGATTGTTAAAGGAAAAACAAATAGTTCAAATCTATCTCCATTTAGTTAATCCCACCAAATGCCATCAGGTATATAAGCACTATATAATTATTATGCATTATGCTGTAGTCCAGATAATTTCAGTTAATAATGTAGTAATGCAAATTCAAACAAGAAAACACACTGAAAGATTTGTATTCATGTTATCTGTTTTCTACAAAATATAATACAGTGCCATAACTAAGACCATGACTAGTTTATCATTTAAATGATTTTCTATTATTGTATTCACTTTTGACAGTGACATCATCTACTAAAATACTAGATATTAAATCATGAAATCACTTTAGTGAAGTCACCTGGGGCACAAGTATGCTATTCTAACAATTAAGCAATAACCGACAAAGTGGGTGTGGTATACTGAAGATTTACATACGGTTGGTGTGGTTTAATCATGAGGGTGAAGCCCGAGTGATTAAACAAAGACAACCATGAATAAATCTTCAATATACCACACCACCGAGTCAGTTATTGCTATTATAAAATGACATTATTTTAGAAAAAAATTACTTACTTTTCTTAAATAATGTCATTGTATGACAGCTCCGTGGTGTTCTTCTGCCTTCTCAGATATCCCGGTGCTTTTTTTGATGTGCTGCACATGCATATGGGACTTGTTCCCATGCTTACGCAGTACATCCTTGCTGTGTAGTGGGTGCTGTGTATAGGAAGCAATGAAGAAAGGAAGATCCCTGTTGATTTTTTTTTTATTTTATTTAAAAAAAGATACCAGGACACTGACAGTATGGGAGAGCGGGAGAGACGAGACATAGGAAATAAAAGGATAGGTTCATAGGTTCATACTAGGCTATCTGCCCGAGGGCATTTACAAGCCTAGCCCATCATTTTGTGGCTTACGCCACCCCTTTAGTATGGGGAACTATACCCATTATTTTGCTGTGCCTCTGTCGAGCAGTGACACTGAGGTAATCCCTGGGGTATATCTGCAATCTCCCATCCATTGGTCAAGATTTCTCTTGAACAAGGCCAGCGAGGTGCTCTGCCTCACATGTACCGGGATTTTGTTCCACAGCATAGGGAGTCTTTGGGTGATGAATCTATCCCTCCAGCACGTCCTATTAATAGCCGTGTCGAGGTTTAAGTCTCCCGCCCTTGTGGCTCTGATGGATCTAGATTTTTTGAGGTGAAGCATATTCATCAAATCTGGGTTTGACATGGCCTTGTATGTTAGGCACTTTTCTTGCCTCTGAGTAAGTAATTTAACCAGGTATGTTTCTCTAGTTTTTCATAATGTACTTGATTACTCTTTTATTTTTTGTTTGTCCCATCTCTCTCATTGGTTTCAAGTGTCCGGTTTTGTAATTTTATTTTTTTTTTTTGTGAAATTTTTATGGCATACGTTAATGGAAAAAAATCTGGACTACCGGACCTTTTTCCATTGGTATATGCTCGGATTTACAACGGACACACTGATTGGGCTGACCAATCAGCGTGCTTGTTTTCAAATATTAATGGCCAGTTGTATAATCAACAGTAATCAACATAAAGCATCAGCCACTCACTAACATAACTGCAGTCCAGCTGCATTGATCTTAAGTAACAACTGCCATAAAACCATCCAAACAATTTATAACTGCAAGTAATCAAATAAGAAAAATCACCTAAAAGCATGCCACTGCGTCCAGCAAACAGGTGTGCATGCAGCCAGTCAATAACGACATTCAAAGAGTGGTCAGATCTGGAGGGATGGTGAGGCTAAGAACTAACACAGACAAATATATTGATATAAAAATAAATGTTAGAGATTAAATATCGATCATTGAAAATATCTTGTTACAAGCTATGGCAAATTTAAGCTACCAGCTGCAGAAGTCTAAATTTATCTTATTTCTTTTTTCTTCTTTTCAATAAATATTTCATTTATTTTAAATGATTGGGATGCATCTTCTAAGAAGTATAATCTGGTGATATGAAATGAGTAATTTTTATTTACATTGGTCTGACATTTAAACTTGGCTGCTGCGGTGGTGCAGCAGTTAGCATTGCCGTCTCACAGCAAGAGGTTCTCTGGTTTGATCCTCGGCTGGGGACTCTTCTGTTCAGAGTCTGAATGTCCTCCCTGTGGTCACGTGGGTTTGCTCCAGTTGCTCTGATTTCCTCCCACATCCGAAAGACATGCTGTTAATGGACTGGATACTCTAAATTGACCCTAGGCATGAGTGCATGCGTGTGTGTGCCTTCCGTGGAAGGTTGGACGCCGGGCTGGCAACTTGACACCATAAAACTCCACTGCGAACCATGAGCGGACAGGTGATCTGCTGTGGCAACCCCTAACCAGGAAAAGCCAAAAGAAGAAGAAGAGGTCTGACATTCAAACAGTGGTAAGTTGCTATGGTACACTAGATGGTAATAGGGTTGTGCACCAGTAAAGGAGAATGTTTTGCACTTCTCTAAATGCAAGTATCAGTAGAGATGGAAACCATGCCTATAAGTAAGAGTAATTTAGCAGAAGCCATGGTAGGTTTTTAGCATTAGATATTACAGAAAACATTTTTCAGAGTCTGGCAGTTTACCTCTGAAGGTTAAGGTTATGAACTGTTACCAAGCTCATTCTGTAATCCTGAATTTGATTATTCCCATTTCAACTTGCAAATTCTATGCCTCTGAGTAAGTAATTTAATAAGACAGTCCTTCCAGCTTGTACCAGAAAGGAGGCACTTTTTTGAGTGGGCTTGCCTAGTTAACAAACAAATAAAATAATAGTATTACACCAGTATATCTCCCACTCTTATTTAGAGCAGATTACTTCTTGCACCGGATATTAAATGTCCCCTAATGTATGGTCAACCACATTTGTGTTTTATGTGGTTATCTCCTAGGTTCCAACTACCTGAGATATCCCATGTGGTCACTAGTGGGATAGTTCTTCAACTCTCTCCTCCCATTCCCCACATTCACCTGATTAGAATGGTATAATTGAAGGATCCAATGTATTTTCTGAACCCATCCATGAGCAAATGATCAATCCCAAAATGGAAAGCTAATCAATGTCACTTAAGAATCATTGCTTAAATTATAGGTATACATATTTACAGATACTTGCATTTATTTACAGTTTTATCAGTTTTAAGACTCCTTAATGAATATATTCATACCATATCTGAAGAAGCTGTTGGGATATATGACCAATCTATGATGTCTTCTTCCTCCTTTTCAAATGTGCCTTACTTAATTAGCAAAAACATGAACCCTATACATAGAATACACTTTTTCCTATTTGGTACATTTCTGCTCCTCAGTAAGGCCATCCTATGGTGTTTTTTTTTTTTTTTTTTTTGTGGAGTGGTGAGCACACTTAATTCAAACAAATGTTTCACTACAGAATTGTAAATGTCAATAGAAAGCATATAAGTCACATAAGGCCATTGACCTTGCCTAGCTGCATGACATTTCCATGATAATCTGCACTATTACACTTCTGCCAAAGCATTGCCAGATACACAGTAAACTGCAGATATTCATTCTCCTGTGCTATAGAGTCTTAAGTCATCAGAAAATCTGCTTTAGTCTTTTATCTTCTGAAAATGAAACCGTCTAACAGTCTAATTTATTTTTCAAGATATAACCACAAATTATCACTCATGATGCAATTAAATGGCTTTTCTGAACTTCATCCACCTTTACACAATGAGTATAGACATCCTATCATAATTATAGCACAAGACAACACAGCACATGCACTATTGTAAAACTTACCCAATCCATAACCAAGTCACACAACTCTCCACGACAAATACCACTTCTAGTCCATCTTGTAAAACAAAAAGTTGTGAAAAATATGAGAAAATAATACTGCTGTAAAATAATGTAGCATCTGATGTATGCTATCCCAGCAGGTGCAGTAAGAAATGTATTAATATATACTCCATCAAAAAGTGTGCCACCCTATATTTAGTCTGGCTTGAAATGATGTACAAGAATAGATTCGGGGATTGGCAGCACAGACTTTATAGCAGCCTGTATGCAGCATTAAGAAGTATTGCATAATTCTTATTGATATTGCTGTATCTCTGCATTTACTTAAAAAAACTCTGCTAATTCTCATGTCATTACAATTCGCTGTTTTGCCCTTTCCTTCATTTTCAGTATATTATGTTATATGTACGTTGTATTCTTATTCAATGGATCAACTGAGCAATGACAAAATATTTTACCAGGGTTTCATTAGCGTTTGCAGGGTAGAGTCCTGTTGTCTTTAGCTCATTCATGTGTTTAATATAAATGAAAAATGTATTATTGAACTTAAATCACTGAATACTGTAAAAATACTTTTTGGCATAGCTATCCCTATACAACTCTTATTGAACAGAATATCTGTAGAATGCATTACTGCATCCATATCATTTAAAGGAGCTATGTCCATAATGTTCAATAATTTGAAACTAACAGTTTACATAGCCATACTTTCAGTGAAGACGTCAAGCAATGGAGAATATTGAAGAAATGCAGATAAAAACAATTTTTTATTTATGTAATTATTTAAGTTTGCTGGGTAGAAGAGCTGGTTTGCTGACACTTTTCAATCATGATCTTGGTACTAACAGTGCAAAACATAAAATATTTTTTTTTTCCATTGAATGTGATGTTGTGTACATGAAAGTGTACAACTAATACAAAGATGACCTTTGCAAATAAGAAGACAATTGTAATATTTACAAGTGAAACAGAGATGAACTTTAAACAAGAAGTCTGGTCAAAACATTTACACATGGCAGCTTAGCTCATTTATATGTGAGAAATTGCAGTTTTTCCTGAGAATAATATGGGATATACAAACAAGATTAAACAATATAGTTTATATACATAAGTGTAATAGAAGTATAAAATATCTACTTATACCAATGAGATTCAAGTAATGCCTAGTCAGTAGGCCACATAGAATCAAGACAAAATATAGAATACAACAAATAAGGAAAAATATTCACCTTCAAGCAAGCTTTTCAACTCTTTATATGGCCACAACCTTTAAAAAAAAAAAAAAAGAAGATTTACATGTCTTCACTTATGTCTTACAAAATGTACACATATGACTGACAAGCTGCAGCTATTTATGGGTCAGCAAGTGCACAGTATTATTGCTATGGAATTTCTGCAGCATATAGAAAGGGAAAAGGCTATAAATAAATAAATATATATATATATATATATATATATATATATATATATATATATATATATATATATATATATATATATATATATAAAACAAACACCATGTAAAATGAATCACTACCACCATGGCATAAAACATAAATTTAATGAAGGTAAAAATTTGTAAAAGACAAAAACAACCAAAGTCAAGAGAAGATAATCACTTTCAGGTACTAACAATACCCTTCATTGGATCAAATTCATTCATTTCTTGTCAATGCTCTTAAGAAAACTCATGACCAATCACAATCAATGATTCAGTCTACACCCCAAAGGCAGGCATGTATTAAGTCCTGGGGGGGTGTTGTTTTGTAGGTTACCTATCCAATGCATCTTAGATAGCTCTGTTTGTAAAGTTATGTCACCACCCCTAGCATTTCCTGTGAGAACACGCAGAACCAAAAAACAAAAAGAATGTGTAACATTAGATGAAATATGTTTCTTCAATGGACTTTTGTTGCCCCTTAATCAAATGTCACTCACATGTTTAGATATTCTTTCCTTAAACTAGTAGTTTTACCAACATAAAAGCAATCACATTGTTGACAACAAGCAATGTATACCACATTCTTGGTCTTACAATCAGCATATGCTCATTTGCCAGTCATGGGTGTACAAAATCCTGTTTTGTAGAGAAATTCGTACTCGTGTGTGTGTGTGTGTGTGTGTGTGTGTGTATATATATATATATATATATATCTACACACACACAGACACACATATACATATATGGGTCTACTTCACATGACTAAAATCTCATTTGACTGAATTTCATTTGACTGAGACCATAATACCAAATTTGCAAAATACTGAAAACTCATTTGACTGAATCTCATTATACTGAATTGTAAACCATAGAGTTGATGTGGGTTTACCTTCTCCTGTGACTTGCTTGTGATAAAAAGAATTACTGTAACATATAGTGCTTATTGTCAGAATACCGACAGTCATGTAGAAAGTAGTGTTTCTAAATGTGGGTATGTCTGTTTACATTTTTATTGGAAGTATCTAAAGTAAAATGGCAGATGTTTTGTGCATTCCCAGCAGTAGTGGCAATGTGTAGACTACTGTAAGGTAATTAAAAGGTATATGACCTTTTCCCCACTATAATGCGATCCTGGAGTTAGTATATAGTTGTGGGGGTGGGTTATGGGGGGTGTAGCCCCCCACCTAGTTTGGTTTTATATCGTCCAGTTTCTGTTAAGAGCATACATAAGTAGTTTTTAAGTTCTGGAAAGAGTTAGTCATTGGTGTTGTAAGTGTGCATGTCTATGGTTTACAAGTTTGTATTTTGAACTTCAGCATTGTAAGTATTCAGTAAAATGAGTTTCAGTCAAGTACGTTTTCAGTATTTTGAAAATTAGGTATTTTAGTTTAGTTTTTAGGTATTTTGGTCTCTGTCAAATGAAAGTCAGTCAAATGAGATTTCAGTCATGTGAAGTAGACCCATATATATATATATATATATATATATATATATATATATATATATATCTATATATGTGTGTGTGTGAGTGTGTGTGTGTGTGTATGCTCATAGGTTCATTGGATGGTACTAGGCCATCGGCCCTAGGGCCTATACAATCCCAGCCATAACAATTCCCTGGCTATTTCTTCCCACAGTATTTACTTCCCTGGACCCCTGTCTAGCAGGGTGACTGAAGTGATCCCCGGGTGAATTTCCTATCTCCCATCCATTCATCAGGGTTCTTCTTGAAGAGGGCCTAAGAGGGACTACGCTTGACATGTATGAGCAGTATATTCCAGAGTCTGAGGAGTCTCTGGGTCAGGAACCTATCCCTCCAGCATGTTTTGTTCATTGTGATGACAAGGTTTAGATCCCAGGAGCATGTGTCTCTGAGGGATTGGGATTTCTTTAAGTGCAGCATGTCCAACAGCTCTGGGTTTGACATGGCCTTGTATGTTAAGCAGAGATCTCCTCTGAGTAGATGATATGCGACAGAGTATAGCTGGAGTTTTTTTAGACGGTCAGCATAGGGCATCTGCTTTAGGCCTGTGATTCTTTTAGTGAGTTATTTCTGTGACCTTTCCAGTTGTTGCAGATGTCTTGAGAGGTACATACCAAATGGGGCGTTGTATTCTATAATGGGTCAGAGGGATGAGTACAGTGGGACAATGACCTCCTTTTTTCTGGATGAAAAGCCCTTAGTGATGAGGTGTGCCACATAGAAGGATTTCCTGACTGTTGTGGCGATGTGGTTATCGAACGTGAGACCACTGTCCACCTGTGTCCCTAAGTCTCTTATCACACTTTCGGTGTTTAGTGTACTGCCACCTACGTGGTAATTCACAGGTACATGTTTTTTCCCAAAGGGGATAACTATACATTTCTTGGCATTGAACTTGAGCCCATGGCTCTGGCACCAAGCATCTGTTTCTGTAAGGCCCTTTTGTAGAGTATCCACATGATTTGGGGATTCAATAATGGCTCCCAGTTTGCAGTCATCTGCGAACTTTGTTAGCCATAGTCCCTCAGTGTTGGCCTGTACTTCAGAGAAGTAGATGCCAAACAAGAGTGGTCCCAGGACTGAACCCTGAGGTACTCCACTTGTCTGGAGCTGGATTTGGAGTCGGCTACTTTTACAGTGTGGGTTCTGTCAG
>NC_056749.1:178520475-178522975 GCF_019279795.1 Protopterus annectens
ACTCTGATCTTAGGGAAAAACTTTGTGTTAAATAAGGAATGTGAACATCCTGAAAAGGAGTATTTTCCCTGTGATCCATGTAACAACTGGAGCCTCTGCCTCTGCATTGTAATAATCTCCTTCTTCTTCTAGTGATAATCGGGGAACGGAACAAAGTCGCATTCTGTTTGTCTAAAAAATTATTATTATTTACAATATTATGGTTAGTGGTCTTCAAAGGTGAAGAGGTAAGGATATCAGAAAAAGAAGGAGAATCAGAGGTATGTAACAGGTTAATTAGGTTATTAGAAGTGTTGTTACAAAGGACTGTGGAAAATGGAGGGCATGTATTATCAGGACAGGTGGTAATAAGAGGACCAGGATTATTGACCATAAGAACAGATGGAGCAGAAAAAGGAGAAGGCTCAAGAACTGTGTTAGTAGGAAAGGACTGTTTCAAGTTAGACTGGACTGGTTCAGAAAGACTCAAAGAACCTGTAGAACATGTAGAATAAGTAACATGGGATAAATCCTTAGAGAATTCAGGGAGAACTGTTCCCATTGAAGGAACAGAACTGGTAGAATGAACAGAATAGAATGGGGTCTGGACCTGTGAAGTGGAAGAACTACAACTACTTGGGTAGTTAAAAAAAACATTGTAAGCCTTATGGGCAGGGGAAAAGGTGTTTCTGCCATTGGAAACTAGAGTCTGATTATTATTATGTAAGTTTCTAAAGCTAAACCTGAATTTACCTTCTGACCTGAGAGGGTAAGCTCTGTTCTGTGCATATTGAGTTAAATCCCTCTGTAACTTGTGTTTTTTTCTATAGATTAAAGTGGCCACATGTCTAGTGACTCTAGGGTGTATCCCATTAAATATATGCAGAAGGGTATGTAAGTCAGGGTGTTTAATAACGTCAGCATGTAGGGTTGAAATTTCAGCACTGATGTCAATGAGTCTGAGTTTATTGTGATCAATCAAAGAACGGAGAACTAATAAGCCAGTAGTGTTGTATAAAGCAACCAATTCCTTATACAAAGAGGAATCCCTTGATAGATTGTTAGGGAATTTGGAAATGCGAAGTCCTAAGGGCACAATATCTTTATTCAGGCAACAAGTCAAATAAAAATTATGGTAGTGTAAGTGTTTAAAGGCAATGAGAAGCCTTTCTAGTCTAAATAGATTCTATTTTAAAACTTTTATAAAGTGTGTAGTGTTCGGTTCAGCAACAAACACTTTTGAAGAATTAGAGGCATTAATAACCTCTGTAAATGGATTGTTTAACTCCTTGCTTTGAATAAAGGACAAAAGATTTTCAGTACAGTGAAGGGGAGCTGTCTGTGGTCTTGAACACAAAGAATCTATTGAGAAGGCATGTCCGGTAGAAGAAGTAGGTCCAAAAGAATGTCCTATCCAATCATAAGCAAGATTAGATTGAGCATTTTGTAACGGTTTCTCCTGACAACTAAGAATAGCACCAGAGCCGTTAGAACTAACGTTTGGTGTTGGTACATTAGGCAGCAACACATTTACTGCACTGTCATTACAGTAAGGAATGTAACTATAAAAAAATAGACCCAGAATGAATTCCTGGGGACTGCACCAAAGACCTTGCCATTATCGACTATACTGGTGTAGCATGAACAGTCGCAATCCCCGTATTAATTGTAGAAAAAGTTACATTATCGGTAGAAGAATTCATAGCATAACTAGCCCCCACAGTCTGCCCGGACAAAGTTCCAACATAAGCAGTCCCTGTACATTTTGAGGAACTCACAGTAGAATACATATTACTGGCAGGCAAACTCAACGTAGATGGAGAAATCACTACAGAAACCACACCAGAAGAACAATTAGGCACCAAAGTAGCAACTGAAGCAACAGTGAACGAAGCAGATCCTAATGAGGCTGTCGGCTCACAGATAACAGCGGCCATAGTAGTAGATGAAGCAGGGTTAAAAAATGTAGGAGAAACAGTAGGAGCCAACTGCACACAGATCGCAGTGGCCGTAAAATCATTCAAAGATGGGTTAAGTAAGGCTAGAGATTTACCAGCTGCTGTTGTGGTAATATTAGGAGCTAACTGCACACAGATTGCAGAGGCCGCAAAATCATTCAAAGCTGGGTCAAGCAAGGCTGGAGATTCAACAGCTGCTGTTGTAATATTAGATGAAATGCGGTTATTACTTACAGACATAGTGTTCAACCCAAAAGTAGAGCAGGCTGTAGAGAACACTCATTCATTCATGCCATCCATACTGGTAAAATTCTTATTGCTTGCAGAGGAAACTCCAACAGTCTGGCCATTAATATCACCGGTATTTTGGATGCTCATAAAACTGGAAACATTACCATTTAATAAATATTGAAGTTGCACTCCTGTGCTGTTAAGATTCAAAGAAGTTGGAACACATAAAAATTGTGCAGTATGAGTAGCCTGTTTATTGACAGTATCCATAGATTTCAAGGTAGTCGAAGTAGTAGTAGTAGAGATATTATCCTGTAGTAGATCAATCTGAG
>NC_056749.1:178532975-178538442 GCF_019279795.1 Protopterus annectens
AGGGCAAGGCGCACGGTTGCCAGGGCATGCGATAAGTGTTCGCACTGTAACTAAGTGAATTAGTAGTCAGTGCCAGCGCAAATGAGGCAGGTAATGAATGAACGCGCAAATGTCATGCCGGATTAAGGGATGTACCTGACGGCGCAGCACTATGTAACACCGAGGGGAGTGTATCAAAGATGGCGGTTATACATGACATCAACAGAGGGGTGTGCCACCGATCAGTAAGCACACATTGGAGCAATGCAAATCTGGCCTGGCCATTGCCATAAGCAAAGCTGGAAGGACAGGGGTGGGGAGGAGGGTATAGCACCGCTTAGCTGAGAGCACACATGGTGTCCGAAGCGCCAAAGCCATGTGTACGGGGATGAACTTGTGCCCGAAACCCGAAAGCGGGATGCACGCCGTCGTAACAATAGTACAAACAGGAAGGTCATGGGAAGAAAAGAAGGAAATGTCGTGGGCAGGGTAATTGGGCGACTAATGAGCAATTAACACCAATCAACACACGGCGGCCAATCGATGGCAGTAGACAAGCCTGCATGCAGAAACCCAAAACAGGATAGGGAGGTATAGGATTGCAAAGAAAGGTGTGGAGGACCTGAATGCAAAGATAGTGAGAAACCTGTCTATAGCAGAGCAGAAAGCAAAGCAAACCCACAGTAGATCGGGCAATAGTAATACATTATGCAAGATAAGCCAGGTCTAGGAAAGTAACAATGAAAGCAGGCAGCTGGATGCATGCTGCAGCAAATGGTAGGTGTAATGTGCAATAAATGTAAAATGGAAGGGCAGGAGGTAAGCACGGTATCCAAAATGTAATGCAACACCAAAGGCAGCACAATAGCTTTGTTTCAGAATAAAACACAGAAGATACCTGTAGCCATCGCATCGCATACACACACACCCTATGACATCAGTCAGTGTTCGACATGCAGAACAGTATAAAGTGTGAAAGCACCCAACACACACCTCTGTGTATTCCCAAACACCGCACTATAGGTGCAAAACAGACGGGAACTTCTTAAAATTTACATGTTGGGAGCTGCCAGCAGCTGTTATTCATCAGCATGTGTGTTAGCAGGACCGACGGTGTTGTGGGAGGATGATGCCTTTAGCAACCACCGTATGCCTCGGGAGGGAGAAGAGTGTTCGTGACTCAAGGGGTAACCTACCAGGGCTGGGCTACATGATCTGGAGATAGAAGAGCATTGGCAGGGTGGACAGGGACATCTTACAGCAAATAGTAGAGCTGTGTCGGCCACGCCTGAGAACTTAGGAAAACAATAGAGGGGAACCCATCCTGAGTGGACACGAAGGTATGTGTAAGCTTTGCGTAATACTAGCCAGCAGGTACCTTCAAAGGCCAACTGGAGATAGTAATGGGGATCTCACAGGCATCGGCATCCAGAGTACCACACCAGTTCCTGATGCCATGTTACTGCACATGCCAGTGAGCATGCGTACACTTTCCTCGTAACTCAGGAGGAGCTGGCCAGCAACATGCATCATCACTTCCAATCGCTGGCAGCAAACCACCCAGAGGTACTGGTGCGATAGGACTGCACGACATACAAATTAAGTCACCACCCGGGTGAGTATGGTAGGTGCTAAGCATAAACCAGTAAGGGATTCCACTCCATCAACTGCCAGGTCGCGGTGCAATGCCCAGGGCATTATCATCATGGATGTGTGTGCTGGCAGTCCTGGAAGCTACCACGACCTTCCCATATCTGGCATGCCTTACAGCTGTATCAGGTATTTGTTAGGGGACATATCCCACAAGGTCACTTTGTGGGGATGCTGGCTATGCAGTGGAGCCGTGGATGATGACCCCATCAGACAATGCACACACACCAATGCAAGAACGCTTATACCGAGGCACACGACAAACCAGAATCATCATAGAGCGTTTCAGTATTCGATGCTGGAAATCATGGTCTGCAAGCTTGGACACATCTGTGGAGCCTTCAGGTACTCTCCAGGCACATAGCCCACATCTCATCATAGTATGTGCCATGCTAACATACATGATCCCGCGGAAACAGCTGCAGTAGGGTCATAATGGGGAGGCCTCTACAGCCCACCACACGCGCAGTGCAAAGCGCGCGCCAACACAGGCACAGAGGGATCTAGACCACGGACACTGTGCCAGCCCCAGTAGGCAGACGACGGAGGTGTGCCCAATATGCCTATACGCCTTGGCAAAGAGGGAACGTGATAGTGGCAACATACCTGACATGTGTAGGCTCCCTAACGGACTGGACACCTCCCACCTGCACACAGTAACATGGATGGCACGCGAAACACGACTACCTGTAAATCTGTGATGTGGCAGGTGGCCCACTGTGGAATCCTACATAGGCAGCCCTCAAACATTGTACATGCAACAGCCATGGGAACATAGAACTGTCAACACCTGAAGAGTAGATGTGCCCATCAGCATCTGTTGGTGCTGTGTACATTGGTAGGTACACGCCCGATTGTCAGAGGCAAAACACCAAACAGGGCAAACAGTGACACCCATCGCCATTGTAACATCAAGACGGCGTAAGCAACCGTCGCGATACTGGAACAGAGAGGCAATCACGGGAGCACATGTGTGTAAGCACTGTCCCACACACAGTCAATATCACGGATTACCCGCCGGCCGTTACTGAGGGGCTCCACAAAACTGTAATCATGGATGTAGTGTCAAGGCAGGGATGTGTACCCATGACAGGCATTAGTCACCCGCATGCTGCAATCCACGGGTTGTATGCTGAAGGTGTAGCAAATTATCCGGGTGTACCTAATTGTGATATATACATACCCAAAGTGCTGGAGTGCACAACCAGTAAACATCGTCATACGGACATGGCCATTAACTGGGGACCCATCAAGTTGTAAACTAATGGAGCCATCCATGAGTATAGTGTGGAGTAACTGCTGTAGTGTGTACTGCACATACAAACTTACATACATAATTCGAAGCACAACCCCAGATGTCCGCAAGTGGTTAGTAACATGCAGTGACTGTCGTGGCATGTTCCCAGTCCCATCGCCCCTCAAGGGATATAACATAACCCGACGCACGCGCGATAATGCAGTCCGGATGCAGGTCATCAGAATATGCGGTAGCACACGCTAGCAGGAATAAGCGTTGCCTGCACAGCTGGTATGCGATATTTAAAATATGTCTATATGGATATGCCGCCAAACAGGGCTGGCAGTGTCACCGACCACCGCGCAGAGGATCACGGTCAATGATGTGGCCAGAACAGGTGACACCAGAATTAGTCACCCCCTGAAACAAATAGCCTGCTCTGAAGGGTGTAAAATGACCACTGCCAGGGAGTGGAACGGTGGCAGTCATATACACAATCACCCAACACTACATTGCTAGGCAAGATGTATCGCATCTGTAGGGTTGCCACAGTTCAAATGACCAATGTGGGACATACGCCAGATGTCAGCAGGACTCCACACACCCGGCCAGGATGAAAACCAGAACAACAGTGTTTTGTATACAGATAAAAGCTTATAGTTTAGTAATGGTCAGCAGGTAACGGTTCCGTGTCCTGTAACATGTAGTATGCTGGTCAGATACAGAAAATAAGGGTGACATGCAACAATGACATACATAAAACTATAGGGAATATGTTTGTCCCAAAGTCACAGTGCGTGACATTTGCTATGTTCACAAATATTTTGCAGGACACAACTGCACAAAAGAGGGATTGTCCTCGCGAAAGTGGGATGGGATGTAATCTTAATCCTATGGCAGGTGTGTAATGTGTAACAGGTACAGACACAAAACATGTTAGGAGTCTAGGAAACACAGTATACACTGACAAACACACAATGAAAGGCATAGTGTGCCTGTCACCACCCCTTGTCCGAGATATATATATATATATTACATGTATATATATATATATATGTATATATATATATATATATATATATATATATATATATATATATATTTATTTATATATACATACATACAGATATATATATATATATATATATATATATATATATATATCTACACATATATAATACAGATAGAAAGGGCTTATAGTGTGATATAAGGCTCGACATACAAGGGGTCACTGGCATCTGCAAATATATATAGATAGGTCGACCTACATTCTAAACACCTTTGAGGTACAAATAAACAGGATACCGCTTAACTATGGAACGTGGGTCACAATAATCGGTTACTGACCGTAACGCTTTGGTGGGAGGATGAACAACAGAAAGAACACAGTACTGGAACAGAACTGCTATGGGCAATAGGACGATAGTAAGGACATAGTAGTCACTGGGCTGTCAGCGGGTGCAGACCACGTGAGGTACCGTGCTACAACTGTGGTTTTGTGTGATTTAGCCTGTGTATGTGTGTGATGAGTGGTGTCATGTTCCCATGTGACTAAAGGCGGTGTCGGTGGTGTCCGTGATAGTGTGTCTGTAGGTGGCAACTCGGAGGTATGACTACGGGAAGTGCAGGTATAGCTATCCGTGAGGCATGAGGGTAAAACACCTGTCCCATATCGGGAGGGACGCCCACCCCCTGGGCAGGTGTGTCCTGACATGAAACATTAGAGAAAGGGCAATCTGTCCGTAGTGTGGTGGTAGGACAATTAGTATGTCCCACAGGCAATATGCATATAGTTGCAGGAAATACCATGCGTGGTGTATGTAAGAAACTTGAAATGTTACATGCAAAACCAATGGCATACATAGTGAAGGACCAAGAACAATAGGTTTGTACGAGGATAAAGCATGTGCTATCCTGTGGTACTGCTGACCGTGGCCATATGTCAGCCTGTAAAGACCACTGTGTGTGACCTGCGAAGTGTCCAACTATGGCCATATGAAAAGGTGGCAACAGTGTGACAGAGGGTCTGACACCAACACCACTGCAATGACAGCAAATATCTGGGGCAGTACATACACGGATATGCTCATTTGAGCAACAAATATCTCTGCACATACGCTGTGCCATCCGGAGGTGGCGGAAGTGCATCAACCGCACATACCATATATTGTGAAACCACCAATGGCCCACAGTAAATTCTCCCGTGAATAGAAGTCTACACAAGTGAGCAGGCACAGTAATTAGAGAAGGGCCCACACACATATTGGCTGCAAGGCGGTGGGACTATGGTAAAATGCAAAGCCCCACAAAACTGGGGGATGAGTAATGCTGCCATGACACCCGCCTACATCTCCCCCACACACTGTAAACACAGCAATACAGACCAAGAACCACAGCCCAAACATCTAATTAGTCAATTATTTGCTCAAGGAACTGCTTGACATACTCTTGTGAGAGGAAAGCATTTAAAGGCGCTTATGTAAATTGTATCCGGCTGGATAGCAACGGAACAAACGGTATGATGTTATACAGTGTGTTTGCAATAGTCCTTTATCAGACGGTGGGATGACAGGTTTAGTCACAGGTAGAATCACACACAAC
>NC_056749.1:178538942-178603942 GCF_019279795.1 Protopterus annectens
GTGTGTTTAGCATCTAGCCGCTTAGACGTGGATTGGTTCATACCTGTCTGGCCAAGTTTGGTATCCTGTTGAATCCCGGGGCCTGTTTAAATTAGTATACTATTTCACTGTTCGGTTCACTTTATCCAACGTTTATGGACATTCTTTAGACCTGTAAGTGTTCCTTGAAATTTTTCTTTTATTTAAGATTATCTGCAGAGGATTTTATTTAAAGTTTACAAGAAATTTTACAATATACTCATTGAAGTGTAATAACATTTAAGAGATGTTCATTATAAGAACAGAGCTGACATAAGCAAAAAGTAAAATCCTAAAATGAAGAAAATTATTTGTTTGTATATAAATCCTTGTCAATTTTTTAATAACATCCATCTAATTAGTTTTCCCTTTTTAAAACTCTTATAAATGATTAATATGTAAATGATTGTATACCATACATTAATAATGCAGAAGTAAGTTACAGTTTAATCAAATGCCATGTTGTATCACTATAATAGTAATATTATAAGCTGGAATATCAAAATGCTTCTGTTGAAGTTTTGTAAAAGAAAGTCTGTTTCATATGTGAAAGTATTTATTCATTCTAGTAAGAAGAAATAAAAAAGTTACAGCCTCCTGCCAGATAAACGCTCCTATTCAAAAAGCAAATATAAAAATCCAAGTGTAGAAAGGAGCGATGCTGATCTCTTTGGTACAAAAACCAAAAACTGTATTGTAACAGAATATTCAAATCCCAAACAAAAGTAGTAATCCAGTAATGTCCAAGCAAGTGAACCACAACCACTAGTGGCTTAAAATCTTTATCCCATCAGATAAGCGCTTTCGCTGCTAAGAGCTTCTTCAGATCTATTGAATGGTACACAAGTTAAAATTCCCCAGTATATATATGGGTGTAACAAGAGAAACACATTAACACAATTGACACAATTAAAAGGGAAATGTTAAAAATCTCATATACTTGGCAATACTAAGAAATGTAGGTATATGAGTGTAAGTATTTATATCTAACATTCAAAGGTGAATGAAAAATGAATAAATAGTATAATGCACATATGTATAAAAAGACAAATAGATCAGAAAATGTAAAAAGTTAAGTATGCTAAAATGTCATGTCATAGGCTGCAGGAAAAATCTTACTTACATCTAAATACTGAAAACATTTGTAAGTTACTTGATTATTAGTCAGAACATATACACTTAAGTGCAGCAAAAATGTGTGGATATAATCATTTTATATTCCTTCATCTCCTCAATCTGGGTTTAATGGAGGCTCTCTCATTCAGGCCTAATCCACTGTCAGCTCTTAATCGGAAAATCCAGTCACTTTCCTTACTTTCAGTTTGACTACTAATGTCACCTCCTCTTTTGTTCGGTGTTACAACCTCTAAAACCCTGAATAAGAATGTGTGTGTGCTGTCATAAAGACTCACATGTTTAGCTAAGGCATTATGGCTGGAACCCTTCCTAATGTGGTATAAATGTTCCCTCATTCTATATCTGAGCTTACGGTTTGTTTTGCCCACATAGAAACTACAGCAGGCTTGACAAACCCCAAGATATACCACATTACATGTCATGCAGTCTGCAGTTGTATTAGTTCTAAACACTTTGTGTGAATCAGGATGTATAAACTCAGTGGCTGTATCAATATAAGAGCAAAAGTTGCAATGCCCACATGGCATGGTGTTCCCTGCCATCTCTTCTCGTCTAGTGTGTCTCGGATAGCATAACATCTGTTTAAGGTTACTCTTATTTCTATATTGGAACCTCGGAGTATCCCCAACAATCTTTCTAAGATCATCGTCTATCTGTAGAACGGTCCAAAATGTGTTAATGATATCTCTGATCTCGTTATGGTCAGATGTGAACGTAGTAGTAAATTTCATGATACGTGGGGTAAATGTACCCCTATCAATAACACCTACTTGCTCCATGGGTCCAAAGTAAGGTGTAGCTATAGTCTGTCTTAAATCTTGTATATCTTCTAAGCTCTTACTGACCTCTGCAGTGCTATAGCCTCTATCTGTCAACCTTCCTTTCAGGTTGTCTAACTCCGATAGGAAACCTGCTTGAGTTGGATTTAGTCTGGAGGCTCTAATGGCCTGACCTTTAATAATGTTCCTAAACACAAAAGCTGGGTGCATGCTAGATCTCATTAATAAGGAATTACAATAGCATGATTTTCTAAATACACCAGTATTGATGAGGCCATTAGGGAGCTTTTCTATATATAGATCCAAGAACTCGATGCTGTATAATGAGTGGTTCATAGTAAATGTAAGATAACTGGTTAACTTGTTCATTGCCTCTAGCAATAATTGTAGTTCATCTATTGAACCTTTCCACAGAATAAAGACGTCATCCACAAAACATCTGAAAAACATTACATGCTGTTTGAAAATTTCAAGATCAAAAAGGACTTGTTCCTCCCAGTGGGCTAAAAACCTGTTGGCATAACTATTCGCGCATGGTGTCCCCATTGCTACACCATCCACTTGTCTGTAGATCGTTTCATCAAAGACAAAAATGTTATTTTCCAACACTAGTTCTAAAAAATGTACCAACAGGTCAATCTTCACCAAGCTATAGTCACTGTGTGTCTTCAAGTAATCAGATATATATACAAGGCCAACATTGTTGGGAATAACAGTAAACAGTGATTGTATATCAAGTGTAACAAAGACACAATCTCCTATCGAATTACTTTGTTCAATACATTCATAAAGGTCCAACAAAAACTGTTTGGAGTCCTTCAACACATATCTGTTGTCATTAAGGATGGGTCTTAGATTTTTCTCTATATAGACTGAAAGATGCTCAGTGACCCATCCACGACCAGAGACTATAGGTCTCATGGGCGGGTCATGGGCATCTTTATGTATCTTTGGGAGACTGTGCATGATAGGAATCATAGGGGCCTTGATGGTAAGGTACTCATAAAGATCTTTATCAATCAAAAGGCTCATATGTATATCGGATAGTATATCTTTAATGTGCCTTATGATCTCTAAGGATGTATCGGATGTAATAGTTTCATAAAAGCTGTCATTCAACATATTCTTCATTGATTGATAATAATGCATAATATCCATGACAACTCGGCCACCTTTGTCTGCCGGTCTAATAACAATGGAATTAATGTCCTGCAATTTCCTAAGACTAATCCTCTCTTTATGGGTTAAATTATCTCTCTTATAGAATCTCTTGTTCGGACCTTTATCATAGTATTTATAAAGTTCCTCCTCTGTGAGGCACTGGAACGTCTCTACTAATGGATGGTTGACAGGTATATACTCACTTAGGTTCTTAAAAGCAAACTGCCTATCTTTTGATTCACCTATGTCAGAGCCTTTGTGTATAAGCTTAAGCATGACATTCCTACAGAACAGTTTTAAGTCTGTGATGGTTTCAGTCAGGGCACTAGTGCTATTGGGGATGAAATTCATTCCTCTGCTCAACAATTTTACATCATCATCTGTTAACATTATACTAGATAGATTATATACTAACGTTTCTCCCTGCTGTTCCACATTCTCTTCAGGGTTTGATTCTGAGGAAATTCTTCTGAGAGCTTCCTCTTCTGACGTCCACGGCTCATAGAGCGTGTGCGTCTCGGGCCCTTCTCTGGTCTTACTGGAAGAGGAAAAGAAACATTCAAAGCAGTGTCGGGACAGGCACCTATTTTATGACATTGTGTTTTAGGTCTAACAACTACATCTGTCCCTTGTTCTACATTGACTGGATTGTTCTTAATAATCCATACAGCAGGGTAAAGGTTTGCATCAGTGTGCATACTGGGATGTACTATATGTATAACATCATTGGAATCGCTATTAGTCACAACATTGGTCACATCATTGGATTCTATAACATCTGTGTGTACACTAGTATCTATCAATGCCACCCCCTTCTTCTGTTTAGTAGTCACAGATGGACGGCTACTAGTTGTAATAGCCTCCTCTATTACACATTCATTGGAAACATTGTTGGAAACAACTTGAGTAGTATTTTGAGATGATTGAAAAGTATCTACTGAGTTCAGACATACTCTATCATACATCTCATTAGTGCCATTACATTCAGTTCTAACACTATTAGCATTGTCTTCATTGATAACAGTGCTCACATTATCAAAATGCCTGTAATTCCTATTGAAATTACTATCAACATTAATAGCATTATTAGAATTTACAGTATTACTAGTATTGTTGTAATTATTCCTAGGCCATGTGAAGACATGGCCTAATTTAAAATCGTTCAAATCTCTGATTATTTTGTGTCTTTTCTGCTGAAATAACTTGCGTTCCAATGCAAGAACACTATCAAGTAAATTTTCAAAGAGTGGTTGCACTATATCATGTTCAAACTCACTAAAAATTAAATTCTGCTTACTATTAATGTTTTCAGTAAGTGCAGCTTCCTCAGGTCCAAAATAAGTTATAAGAAGTTCCAGATACTTGCGACTAGCATCTAAATTCAGTTTCTGCCATGCTGTCAGCAAGTCAGGGTAGTCGCGACCCTGGCTAGGCATGTTAAAGATTCGTAAGCCTCGTGGAACAATCTTCATGTCCAGACAGCACTGTAGGTGCATCCGCTGCACTTGTAGTCTCTTTAATTTAAAGACATTCTTCTCTACATCGTCTAGAAGCTTGTGTAGCTTCTCCATGTCCACTGACTGAGTGGTGATATCATCTTTGGGCGCCAAACCTTCCAATTGCCAACAGGAAGCAGCAGTACCATCAAGGTACTGCTTGAATCTACGCAGTAAGGCTTCATTCCGCTGGTTTTCACCTCGTGGAATGTAATCAAGCTCGATACTGGCCATGATTACACTGTAATCCCTGTAGATAATAAACAACCAGTGCAAAATAAGATAGTTCCAAATATGAAATTGTAGATAGATCCACTCCTGCAGGTGGATGTAAATATGATGTAAGAAGAAATAAAAAAGTTACAGCCTCCTGCCAGATAAACGCTCCTATTCAAAAAGCAAATATAAAAATCCAACAAGTGTAGAAAGGAGCGACGCTGATCTCTTTGGTACAAAAACCAAAAACTGTATTGTAACAGAATATTCAAATCCCAAACAAAAGTAGTAATCCAGTAATGTCCAAGCAAGTGTACCACTTCTGTCCTTGACCTAGCACTCTTGTGTGGGGTCATTTACTGCACTGTTATAACTTGATATTACTTGTGAACCTCTGCTATCTCTGTAAAAAACAAAAAAAAAAAAAAAAAAAATCTTGCTTTTTTCCCACTTTTCTGAGAGTTAAAAAAGTTCAGTTACAGGCTTGCTGTTCCTGAACTGTTTGAAAGTTTCTGTGAGGCCATTTTTGCTTGGGCTGAAGGAGGGTCTCTGTGTTTATCAGTGGCAGTGACTAACATTGAGCAGCTTCCCTGCCCCCCGGAGAGGTGGTTACTGACTTTAAACTGTAGTTTTATTGGCCACTAGGGGTCATTTCCATAACTCCATTTGTCCTCAGAGGAGTGGTTTAGGGCAGTGACTTGTGGTTTGTTGGCCAATTTGGGTCATTTCCTGTCTTTTCCAGCCCCCTGCTATAAAGCACGCTTTAGCGCGATTTAGCCCGATTTAGCCCGATTTAGCGCGGAGTTGCTACTGTTGCACACTAGGGCAGCGCCGGTTAAGCAGGTTTAAACTATTCGGGCTACCTAAAGTCCACTCTTCAAATTTTCCCTTAAAACTACCTTCCTCGAACTATACTACTGATCTAATCAGCGTATCCTATAATTAAAAAGATCATCTCTACTTGACTCCAAGTAGACTATTCTCTATCTGTTAAACGTAGCACTTGCTCCTACAGTACTTATTACCTTGATACGGCACTCTTGTCATAGATAGTACCCCAAAAAGGCAACCCCCATTTCTTGGTCACCCACGTCCCCCGGAATCTTTTTTAAAGTTTTTTTTGTCTATTCCTTCTAGCATGTCGAGGGATCAGTTGCTAGTGTCCTCTCCTGCTCAGCTGGTGAACCTGGGAATATTGAGGCAATGTTACAATTGCCTCATGTACACTGACAACCCTCTCCTCCTCCCACAAAACACAAATACATGCGAGAGATGCAACTATACGGCCAAACTGGACGCTGAGCTCTCTCAACATAGGACTGGCAAGACCAGTCAGGAGGAGAAGGTTACCACACACACTATAGACCCAGTCTCACATATTACCATTACAACCTCAAATCATACACATAAACACACAAAGACATACTGGCAGGCTCTGATCAAAAATCTACCAAAACAGCAGAGGCCACCAAAGCAGACACCCAAACAACCACCACCTCAGAACACAACACCTGCAACACATAGACCTCACAGTCAGAGTGTCAAACAGTCACAGCCCTTAAGGCCAAACACAATGCCAGACACACTAGTCATTGGTGACTCCATAGTCAGACACACTGGCGTCCCGCTCACCAGACTGAGTAAGGAGAAGGTCACAGTAAGCTGCCTGTCGGGCACTAGAATCCGCCACATAACGCAAGCACTCAGGTCTCTCAACAGCAGGTACAAATATGATTCAGTCATTGTCCACGCTGGTGTAAGCGAGCTGAGACGTACCTCCTTGGACTACATGAAAAGAGACATTGAGGAGCTCTCTGATTATGTAGCCCAGACAGGTATGACCCTGACCTTGAGCAGTATCCTACCTTCACCAAGAATGATGCCACAATACAGAGATAAGATGATCAGCTTTAACAATTGGCTTAAACACTGGTGTCATTCAAAGGGGATCCAGTGTCTGTCTGCCTGGGATGACATGCTGGACAAGCCACACTGCTTCAAGGGACGGCTTGCACCTGTCACCCTGGGATTCGGATATTGGCAAAGGCTCTTGCCACCCCATAGTGCCTTTTTAGGCAAGGCTCAAATTCTAAACCTACCACCCTAGAACACAAAAAGGAAAAAAACTAAGGGTAATGCTGCTCAATGTCAGAAGTCTAAATCTCAAAATGCACACACTCGAGGCCCTTCTCAGTATGGAGAACATCGATGTCTGTGCTGTGACAGAAACCTGGTTCAAGGCTCCTGAGAGCACCCAGCTATCAGGTTTTACCTCATATCATGCGTTCCGCCCCAAAATCTGGACAATACCAAGAAAGGAGGGTATCCATATTCATCAAGGACACCCACACCTCAAGACTGGTGGCAACGCACGATGCATCGGAGACCATACAGGTGCAATTAACCATAGGCAAGACTGCTCTGCAAATTGTAGCATGTTACAGGCCACCCTCACAAACTCAGGAACCTCACATGGCCTTCCTGAAAACACTAGAGGGATAAATGTATCACCAAACACCATCATACTAGGTGACTTCAATTACCCTAATATAGACTGGGAACACTACTCAAGCCCAAACACCCTAGCCCAAAAGTTCCTGGAATTCATAAACTCAAATGCCATGGAACAACTAGTCACCATCCCACAAGAGGAGATAACATACTTGATCTCATCATCACGAACATGGGAGCACAATGTTCAACACCGGAGGTGTACCCCTCACTGGTGAGATCAGACCACAAACTAATCTCGCTGGAGGTCCTCATCCCACCCCCACCTGAAATAAAAAAGACCACAGTAAAGAACTTCTCAAAGCCAACTTCACACTTCTAAAGACTAGCGTGATCTCCTTTAAGGCCCCGAGCGGTGAAAACAGTACTCAAGCCGCTGAATCACTTACAAATGCCTTCTACCAGCACCTGCAGGACTGCATGGATAAGGCAATCCCAAGCAAAACAAAGACTCTTTGTACCAAAGGCAAGCGTCCAGTCTGGTGGACCCCAGCCATAAACAAACTCTACAACAAAAGGAGGAAGCTACTACAAGATAGAGCAAAATCCTTAAAAGGTAAGACACCCTTGATCACTATAAGTAAAAACTAAGAGCTCTCATAAAATCATCCAAAGCAAATTTCGAGAGAAAAATAGCTAAAGACTCAAAAGACAATCATAAGGCCTTCTTTAGCTATGTTAGAAACCTGGGAGGAAACTCCCAGATATGCTCAGAGCTAGTTCAAAATGATGTGAAGATTACTGATCCTACAGACATTGCCAACATACTGGCTGACAGGTTCAGTGCAAACTTCTCCCCTCCCCAAAGGAGAGATATCTATACCAAACGATTGCAGCCCCCAAACATCTCCAGCGCCCAAGTGAGAACTGCTCTCTCCAAAGCAAAAACACAGCATCCATGGGACCTGATGGTGTCCCGGCTGTGTGCTCCATGAACTCAATGAGGAATTAAACCCACAGCTAGGACAGCTGTTTAATCAAAGTCTTACCTCTGGATACGTACTCAGGGAGTGGCGCACTGCAACTGTGGTTCCACTTCACAAAGGCGGTGCCTCCACCGACCCTGGAAATTACCGCCCATTAGCTTGACAAGCCTTATCTGCAAAGCCATGGAGAGGATCATAATGGACCTCATAAATAAAGACATAGGGAATTTGCAGACTTTGGATCCAACCCAGTTTGGCTTTGTCAAAGGCAGATCATGCCTTTTAAACTTGGTTGACTTTTTGAAACAGTCACCAAAGCCATTGATGAGGGAAAGGCAGTCCATACAGCCTACCTCGATCTGGCTAAGGCCTTCGATACAATACCCCATTCGGGTATCATTGAAAAACTCATCAGCTTAAATGTCAACCCATACATCACAAGATGGGTTGCAAACTGGCTGAGTGACAGAACCCACAGGGTCAGAGCTGCTGGCGCCATGTCAGACTCAAAGCCTGTCACAAGTGGTGTCCCACAGGGCTCAGTCCTGGGCCCACTCTTGTTTGGCATCTACTTTTCCGAAGTACAAGCAAACACAGGAGGGTTATGGCTGACAAAGTTTGCAGATGACTGCAAACTGGGCGCCATAGTAGAAAACACATCTGACACAGATATCCTTCAGAAGGGTCTCACAGAAACGGATAACTGGTGCCAGAGCCACGGCCTAAAGTTAAATGCCAAAAAATGCATAGTCAAACCCTTCGGGAAAAACAAGGTTACCCCTAGCTACCAAATAGGTGGCAATCCACTGAGCACAGAAGAAGTTATCAGGGACCTGGGGACCCAGGTTGATAGTAGTCTGTCATTCGACACCCATGTAGCTAAAGTAGTTAGGAAGACCTTCTACATTGCCCACCTTATCATGAAGGGATTCTCATCTAGATCAAGGGAGGTCATAGTCTCCCTTTACTCATCACTCATCAGACCAATGATTGAGTACAATGCCCCATTCGGAATGTATCTGACCCGACACTTGCAGCAGCTGGAGAGGCCACAAAGTTCCTCACCAAAAGGATAAAGGGTCTCAAAAATCTGTCCTATGCTGCCCGACTGAAAGAACTCCAGCTCTATTCAGTCACTTACCGCTTGCTCAGAGGTGACCTTTGCCTAACATACAAGGCCATGTCAAACCCAGATTTGATGACTATGCTTCACCTCAAAAATCTAGATCCATCAGAGCCACAAGGGCGGGAGACTTAAACCTTGACACGGCTATTAATAGGACGTGCTGGAGGGATAGATTCATCACCCAAAGACTCCCTATGCTGTGGAACAAAATCCCGGTACATGTGAGGCAGAGCACCTCGCTGGCCTTGTTCAAGAGAAATCTTGACCAATGGATGGGAGATCGCAGATATACCCCAGGGATTACCTCAGTGTCACTGCTCGACAGAGGCACAGCAAAATAATGGGTATAGTTCCCCATACTAAAGGGGTGGCGTAAGCCACAAAACGATGGGCTAGGCTTGTAAATGCCCTCGGGCAGATAGCCTAGTATGAACCTATGAACCTATGAACTAGTGGCTTAAAATCTTTATTCCATCAGATAAGCGCTTTCACTGCTAAGAGCTTCTTCAGATCTATTGAATGGTACACAAGTTAAAATCCCCCAGTATATATATGGGTGTAACAAGAGAAACAATTAACACAATTGACACAATTAAAAGGGAAATGTTAAAAATCTCATATACTTGGCAATACTAAGAAATGTAGGTATATGAGTGTAAGTATTTATATCTAACATTCAAAGGTGAATGAAAAATGAATAAATAGTATAATGCACATATGTATAAAAAGACAAATAGATCAGAAAATGTAAAAAGTTAAGTATGCTAAAATGTCATGTCATAGGCTGCAGGAAAAATATCTAAATACTGAAAACATTTGTAAGTTACTTGATTATTCAGTCAGAACATATACACTTAAGTGCAGCAAAAATGTGTGGATATAATCATTTTATATTCCTTCATCTCCTCAATCTGGGTTTAATGGAGGCTCTCTCATTCAGGCCTAATCCACTGTCAGCTCTTAATCGGACAATCCAGTCACTTTCCTTACTTTCAGTTTGACTACTAATGTCACCTCCTCTTGTGAAGTGGTACTTCTAGATTGGGAGAATGAGTTCATTATTAACACAAAATGGAGCGGGTATATGTCCTGCTACTTCAGGTTTCTTGACGATATTTTTGTTGTTTGGAAAGGTAGTCAAGGGGAACTAGAAGAGTTTAAGGAATACCTTAATTTATGTAGTGAGAATTTTAAATTCACATTCAATATTGATAAAGAATGCATTTCCTATCTTGACACACTAATAACCTTAAAAGATGGAAAATTTAAGTCTAATATATTCAGAAAGGCTACCTTTAGTAATTCATATTTACGTTTTTCAAGTAATCATCCATATCTACAAAAAAGGAATATAATAAAAGGCCAATGCATTCGGGCTGCCCGGATGACATCAGACCCTGTAGAGCTAGATAGGGAATTAATGAAAATTGGGCACTTTTTTCAGACAGAGGTTATCCCTGGAATATGATATACGATGTTATTGAATATGTGAAAAAACATTGTAAAACTAGGTATAAAGCCCTGTTAGGTACCGCCCTTGAAAATGATGACAGTAATGTTAATAACATGACAGAAGGAGGTAAATATAGTAAAGCATGTGTTCTTAGGTATGCACCTGAATGTGGGGCAATCAAAAACATAATTCAAAAGAACTGGAACATTTTAAGGGTTGATGAAGGAGTGCATAAAGTGGTAGGAGATAAACCCACCTATGTGTATAGGAATGGATTTAATATCAAGAATTTATTAGAAAAGAAATCTACCATTAATGTTCCATCCAGGGTCAACCTGGGTACTAGAAAATGTGGAACTTGTTCACAATGTCAGTATATTGTGAACAGTTCCAGTATTAAGTTGGAAAATTACAACAATTCTGTCATAAGGTTTAAGGATGGTAATTGTAGGTCCAAGTATTTAATATATCTTGCCAAATGTACACAGTGTGCTTGTTTTTATGTAGGTAAGACTATTAGGTGCCTACGTAACAGAATATATGACCACTTGTACTGTATTAAGAAACATGATGAAAAAAATGCCTTATGGAAACATATAAAGGATAATGAAAAATGCACTACTTTTCATTTTGGTATTTTGGAAATTATTAAACCTAACATTAGGGGAGAAGACATTAAAAAAATAGTAGGTGAAAAAGAAACCAGGTGGCAGATACAGCTTAATGCATCTGTTTATCCTTGAATTAACGAATATATATCTGTAAAACCTTTGCTATAACACAAATAAATTTTAACATGGGAAGTTTTAATTAATTAAATGTATGTTTTTTTTACTAGCTGAATTATTTTAAATATTTTCTAAGTACATAATTAGGAGAATGTGTATTTTAAGAGTATAGGGGAATTTTTAAATATGAGCACTGGCACTTTAACAGACACTTTAACAGACACTTAAAGAATTTAATACATGTGACTTGAGGACGTGGTTATAAAAAGTTTAATTCAAGTATGAATTAATGTTCTGATGAAGTCTTTAATAGAAGATGAAAGCGCTTAATGTGTTTTAAGTGTATTTTTGCAATAAACTATATTTGAACATTCACGAAGAGACCTGTGGATTAATTCGGAGTGCTGGTGCTGATATCTGGATGCTGTGTTCTGGAACTGCAATTATTTAGTGTTTTACTAGTTGACTGTTCTGGTTTTTTGCTTGTCTTCAACTAATTGAGTTTCTTATATAGTTCTCGGTATACATTTTTTACAGTAGAGCTTGCATAGTATGATATTTTTTTCTTGGATTGATTAAGATAGTCTTGAGATTTGTTTCTCTCAAGAAATGCTATGGTTATTCCATGTTTTCTTTTGTTTTTGCTAACTGAAGTTCATTTTGTTAACATTAATATTTTTCTCTTGTTTCAGACTATTTTTATGTGTATATGGATTTACTACAAGCTTATATAAAACATATTTATATTATTATATCTTAACTATCATCATATTTGTTTTAAATAAAACATTATTTTTCTATTTTATGTTATGGAATTAAACGTATTATCATTAAATATGAATGCCTTGAATAATCTCCAAAAGAAGGCAAACTTACTAAAATATTTACATTTAAATAATTGTTCATGTTGTATACCTCCAAGAGACACATTTTCTTATCAAAATGGATATGAATATTGAAAATTTAATAAATATATAGTTTTAGCTCCATCTTTCTTTTAAATCCAAAAAAGAGGAGTAAATATTTTATGGAAAAAAAAGATATTCAAATATGTGGAAAAAGAGGGTATTTTTAAACTAGTGATTATAAAATACAGAATTAAAATAGGGACTATGGCTGATTAATATTGATTTCTTGGGCAGAGAGCTTAATTAGCCAAACATCTTGATTTTATACTGAATAATCACAAGGGAAATGTAATATTAGGCTTTGATTTAAATGGTCTTTGGGTGGTTCTGAGACCAGCTGTTGTAGAAAATTTAAATTACTTCCTTTTGCTGAATTTTTAAAAATTGGAAAGATTATTTTAATATTAAATGTACCTTTATTTTAAACAGAGAAATTCATTAGATTTTACCCTTTATTACTTTAATTATGGTATTCAACCAAGAATTAATAAACTAATGACCTCTCAAGATATAATTAGAATAATTAATTTCAGTATAATACCATGCCATTTGTTTGCTCACAATGCATTAGTCTTAAATATAGAAACTTCTTTCTGCTGCTCCCATTAGGGGTCGCCACACGGTCAACTGTTTCCATTTCTTCCAGTCCTCTGCATCTTGCTCTGTCACACCAATCACCTGCCTGACCTCTCTCACCACATCCATAAACCTTATCTTAGGCCTTCCTCTTTTCCTGTTACCTGGCAGCTTCATCCTTAGCATATTTTTTTCCCAATATACTCTGCATCCCTCCTCAGCACATGTCCAAACCAACATAATCTTGCCTCTCTGGCTTTGTCTCCAAACCTTCCAACCTGGGCTGACCCTCTAATATACTTATTCATAATCCTGTCCATCCTCGTCACACCCAGTGCAAATATTAACATCTTCAACACTGCCATGTCAAGCTCTGACTCCTGCCTTTTTGTCAATGCCACTGTCTCCAACCCATATAACATAGCTGGTCTCACTACCCTCTTGTAGACATTCCCTTTTACTCTTACTGGTACTCTGTCACAAATCACTCCTGACACTCTTCTCCACCCAATCCATCCTGCCTGTACTCTCTTCTTCACCTCTCTTCCACACACATCATTACTCTGAACTGATGATCCCAAGTATTTAAACTCATCCACCTTCGCCACCTCTACTCCCTGCATCCTCACCATTCCTCTATCCTCCCTCTCATTCACACATACATATTCTGTCTTAGTCCTGTTGACCTTCATTCCTCTTCTCTCTTGAGCATATCTCCACCTCTCCATGGTCTCCTCCACCTGTTCCCTATTCTCACTACAGTTCACAATGTCATCTGCAAACATCATAGTCCATGGGGACTCTTGTCTGATCTCGTCTGTCAACCTGTCCATCACCATTGCAAATATGAAAGGGCTCAGAGCTGATCCTTGATGTAATCCCACCTCCACCTTAAATGCATCCGTCACTCCCACCACAGACCTCACCGTGACACACTACCCTTGTATATATCCTGTACCACTCTTACATACTTTTCTGACACTCCCGACTTCCTCATACAATACCAAAACTCCTCTCTAGCCACCCTGTCATATGCTTTCTCTAAGTCCACAAAGACACAATGCAACTCCTTCTGACCTTCTCTGTGCTTCTCCATCAACACTCTCAGCACAAACATCCCATCTGTAGTGCTCTTTCCTGGCATGAAACCATACTGCTGATCACTAATCATCACCTCCCTTTTTAACCTAGCTTCCACTACTCTTTCCCATAACTTCATGCTGTGACTGATCAATTTAATCCCTCTGTAGTTACTACAGCTCTGCACATCACCCTTATTCTTAAAAATTGGTACCAAAACACTTTTCTCCCATTCCTCAGGCATCCTCTCACTTTCCAAGATTTTATTAAACAATCTAGTTAAAAACTCCACTGCCATTTCACCTAAACACCTCCATGCTTTCACAGGTATTTCATCTGGACCAACAGCCTTTCCATTCTTCATCCTCTTCATAGATATCCTTACTTCCTCCTTGCTAATCCACTGCACTTCATGATTCACTATCTGCACATCATCCAACCTTCTCTCCCTCTCATTCTCTTCATTCATCAGCCCCTCAAAGTACTCTTTCCATCTGCTCAACACACTCTCCTCACTTGTGAGTACATTTCCCTCATTATCCTTTATCACCCTTACCTGCTGCACATCTTTACTAGCTCAGTCCCTCTGTCTAGCCAACAGGTCTTTTTCTCCCTCCTTAGTGTCAAACCTTTCATACAACTCTTCATACACCTTATCCTTAGCCTTGGCCACCGCTCTCTTTGCCATGCACCTCATCTCCTTATACTCTTGTCTATTTTCTTCATCTCTTTGACAATCTCACTTCTTCACCAACCACTTTCTCTGTATACTCTCCTGCACTTCTTCATTCCACCACCAGGTCTCCTTGTCCTCCTTCCTCTTTCCAGATGTCACAACAAGCACCTTTCCAGCCATCTCTCTTACTAGCTCTGCTGTAGTTACCCAGCTATTTGGTAAGTCTTCACTGCCACCCAGTGCCTGGCTTAACAATTCCCTGAAATCCACCTCACAATTACCCTTTTTCAATTTCCACCATTTTATCCTTGGTGCTGCCCTCACACTCATCCTCCTCTTCTTGATCACCACTGTCATCCTAAAAACCACCATTCTGTGCTGCCTAACTATACTTTCCCCTGCCACCACTTTACAGTCTCCAATCTCCTTCAGACTGGCCATTCTACATAAGATATAATCCACCTGTATGCATCTTCCTCCACTCTTGTATGTCACTCTATGCTCCTCCCTCTTGTTAAAATACATATTCACCACAGCCATGTCCATCCTTTTCGCAAAAGCCACTACCATCTGACCTTTTGCATTCCTTTGCCTAACACCATACCTACCCATCACTTCCTCATCCCCTCTATTCCCTTCACCAACATGCCCACTGAAATTTGCTCCAATCACTAGTCTCTCACCCTTGGGTACAGTCATCACTACTACATCCAACTCACTCCAAAATTTTTCTTTCTCATCCATCGCACACCCAACTTGTGGAGCATATGCACTAACAACATTCATCATTACACCATCAATTTCCAGCTTCATAAACATCACTCTATCCGACACTCTTTTTCACCTCCAAAACACTCTTAGCACAATATTCCTTCAGGATAACCCCTACACCATTTCTCCTCACATCCACACCATGATAAAACAATTTGAACCCACCTCCAATACACCTAGCCTTGCTCCCCTTCCATCTGGGCTCTTGCATACACAATATACCAACCTTCCTTTGGTCCATCATATCAGCTAGCACTCTCCCTATACCAGTTATACTGCCAACATTCAAAGTTCTGACCCTCACTATCACAGTCCTAGCCTTTACCTGCCTTTGGGCATGTCTTCCCCCTCTTCTCCTCCTTCGGCCAACAGTAGCCCAATTTCTGCCAGCACCCTGTTGGCCAACAGTACTGTTAGCGGTCGTTGTTAACCTGGGCCTTGACCGATCTGATATGTATATCTGTACTGTCTTAAATATAGAAACAATATTACTAAAATTAAATGTTATAAAACATGGCTGCTTGAGGACATAGATAATTTTCTCATGTTTAATAAAACTTCCAACTCTAACCTAATAATGGTTTGGGATGCTTTGAAACCACACACACACACACACACACACACACACACACCAATATATATATATATATATATATATATATATATATATATATATATATATAAAAGAGAGAGAGAGATAAATATATTGTAAAACAATTTACTATTATAAACCTAAATTAATTGAATGGAACAGAAAAATATTACATATTTAAATGAAACAAAAAGAATGTAACAAAGAAAGTAATAAAACAGGAGTCAATAAGGGTAGATAACAGCCCTTAATAAAAATATAATGAGTTATTTCATAAAACTGAATTAGCTTTAGAAAAAACTAAAAATAACTTCTTAGTCAAAATCTCCTAAAGTTTTACGAAAAGATTTAAATTGCAAACAAATAATAATAACAATATTATTAAAGAACTAAAAAATTCAATAAAAACAATAAAGCTAAATTCTGGTATTGGTGCTATATTAGAAAGTTTCTGAAACTAATATTTATATTTCAATCAAAAAGTAATAAATAGAGAAAAAGTTTTAAGTTCAATTATTGACCGGTCCTTAATTTAAAAAATCTCTTACTTGCAAAAAACTAATTTATTAAATTCTGCATCTATACAATAAATAGATAACAAAATGAAAATGATTAAATCTAATGGCCATTTGGATAAGTAGTTGGAGTAGGTGAATGGTGGCCCTGTTCAAATTACTATACTATTTCACTGTTTGGTTCCCTTTTCTAACTTTTATGGACATTCTTTTGAGATGTAAGTGTTCCTTGAAGTTTCTCTTTTATTTAAGATTATCTGCAGAGGATTATATTTAAAGTTTGCAAGAAATTTTGCGATATACTCATTGATGTGTATTAACATTTAAGACATGTTCATTATAAGAACAGAGCTGACATAAGCAAAAGTAAAATCCTAAAATAAAGAAAATTATTTGTGGTTTATAAATCTTTGTCATTTTTTAATAATATACATCTAAGTAGTTTTCCCTGTTTAAAACTCGTATACATTATTAATATGTAAATTATTGTATACCATAGATTAATAATGTAGAAGTAAGTTTTACTTTAATTAAATGTCATGTTGTATCACTGTAATAGTAATATTAAAAGCGAATATCAAAATCCTTCTATTGAAGTTTTGTAAAAAAAACTCTTTCATATATGAAAGGATATATTCATTCCAGTATTTAAAACTTTGTGGTCAGCTAAGAGTTTTTCTTTATATATTTTTTATAAAATATAGTGTACCATTTTAGATATTTATTATTGCATTTTATCATAGGAATCTCAATATGAAAATTTCTAAGTACACTAAGTAATTATATTCTGAAAGTTTTGGGAAAAGTGAAATTGGAGTATTCATATGCTGTTTTGTATATTTACATATTATTTTCTCTGATAAAAAAAAATCATTATATTGCAACTAATTGAGTTTCTGATATAGTTCCCAGTATACATTTTTTACAGTAGAGCTTGCATAATATAATAATTTTATTTGATTGATTAAGATAGTCTTGACATTGTTTCTCTCAAGAAATACTAGAAATTATTGTTATTCCATGTTTTCTTTTGTTTTTGCTGACTACATTTCTTTTTGTTAGCATTAATATTTTTCACTTGTTTCAGACCATTTTATGTGTATATGGATTTACTACAAGCTTACATAGAACATATTTTTATAATAGTATCAAGTATTATCATATCTATTTTAAACAAACCATTCTTTTGTATTTTATGTTATGGAATTAAACTTATTATCATTAAATATTAATGGCTTAAATAATCCCAAAATGAGGGCAAATTTACAAAATTATTTACATTTAAATAATTGTCATGGTGTATACCTCCAAGAGACACATTTTCTTATCAAAATGGAAGTGAATATTGAAAATTTAATAACTATACAGTTTTAGCTACATCATTCTTTTAAATCCAAAAAAGAGGAGTAGCTATTTTATGAAAAATAGAGATTCAAATATGATGAAAAAGAGGGTATTTTTAAAATAGTGATTATAAAATACAAAATTAAAATAGGGAGTATGGCTAATTAATATTGATTTCTTGATTAGCCAAAACTCTTGATTTTTATAATGAGTAATCAGAAGGGAAATTTAATATTAGGATTTGATTTAAATGGTCTTCGGATGGTTCTGAAACCAGCTCTTGTAAAAAAATCTAAATTACTTCCTATTGCTATATCTTTAAAAAATTGGAAAGATTATTTTAATATTAAATATACCATTAATTTTAAAGACATAAATTAATTAGATTTTACACTTTATTCTTTTAATTATGGTATCCAACCACGGATTGATAAACTAATGGTCTCTCAAGATATCATAACTAGAAAAATGTATTTCAGTATAATACACTGTCCTTTCTTTGCACACAATGTATTAGTCTTAAATATAGAAACAATACTACTAAAATGAAATGTTATAAAACTTGGCTGCTTGACGAGGTAGGTAATTTGCTCATGTTTAATAATACTTCCCACTCTAACCTAATAATGGCTTAGGACTCTTTTAAAGCACACACACACACACACACACACACACACACACACACACACACATACACAGATATACATATACACACATATATATATATATATATACATATATAAAGATATATATATATATATATATATATATATATATATATATACACACACACACACATATAAAGAGAGAGAGAGATAAATGTATCATAACACAACTTACTGGTATAAACATAAATTACATAAATTAAATGAATGGAATAGAAAATCATTACATATTCAAATAAAACTAAAAGGGTGTAAAAAGAAAGGAATAAAACAGGACTCAATAAGGGTAGATAATGGCCCTTAATAAATATATAACGAGTTATTTCATAAAACTGAATTAGCTTTTGAAAAAAAAAGTAAAAATAGCTTCTTACTGAAGACCTCATTAAGAATGAAAAGTATTACAAAAAGATTTAAATTTCAAACAAATAATAATATTATTAAAGAACTAAAACATTTAATAAAAAACAGAAAGCTAAATTCAGATATTGGTGCTATATTAGAAAGTTTCTGAAACAATTATTTATATTTCAATCAAAAAGTAATGAATAGAGAAAAAGTTTCAACTTCAATTATTAACTGGTCTTTAATTTAAAAAATTTCTTACTTGCAAAAAACTAATTTATTAAATTCTGCATCTATACAATAAATCGATCAAAAAATGAAAATGATTAAATCTAATGGCCATGTGGATAAGTAGTTGGAGTAGGTGAATGGTGACCCCTGTTTAAATTATAGTACATCCGTGGTGGTGCAGCAGTAGCATTGTTGCCTCACAGCAAGAGGTTCTCCTTTTCTATTCTCAGCTGGAGTGCGGGGAGTGCCTTCTGTGTGGGGTCTGCATGTCCTCCCCATGGTTGGGTGGGCACTCGAAAGACATGCGTAAATGGGGGTGCCTTCGTCAAAGGTTGAACATCGAGCTGGCACCTCGGCGTTCGCCAAAATCTACTGCCAATCATTAGCAGACCGGAGTTCCGCTGTGGCGACCCCTAACCGGGAAAAGACGAAAGACAACAACAACTATTTCACTGCTTGGTTCCCTTTTTCCAACTTTTATGGACATTCTTTAGACCTGTAAGTGTTCCTTGAAGTTTCTCTTTTATTTAAGGTTATCTGCAGAGGATTTTATTTCAAGTTTATAAGAAATTTTGCAATATACTCATTGATATGTATTAACATTTAAGACATGTTCATTATAAAAACAGAGCTGACATAAGAAAAAATAAAATCCTAAAATGAAGAAAATTATTTGTGGTTTATAAATCATTGTCATTTTTTAATAATATACATCTAATTAGTTTTCCCTGTTTAAAACTCTTATAAATTATTAATAATTAAATGATTGTAGACCATACATTAATAATGTAGAAGTAAGTTTTAGTTTAATCAAATGTCATGTTGTATCACTATAATTGTAATATTAATAGCTGGAATATCAAAATGCTTTTATTGAAGTTTTGTAAAAAAACTGTTTCATATGTGAAAGTATATATTCATTCCAGTATTTAAAGTGTTGTGTCAGCGAAGAGGTTTTCTTTATATAATTTTTTAAAATATAGTATAGCATTTTAGATATTTATTATTGCATTTTATAATGGGAATACTATATCAATATGAAAATTCCTAAGTAGAGGAAGTAATTATATTCTGAAAATTTTGGGAAAAGTGAAATTGGAGTATTCATATGCTGGTTTTCTTTATTCATATATTGCTATTTTCTCTAATAAAAATCCATTATATTGTAACTAATTGAGTTTCTTATATAGTTCCCAGTATACATTTTTACAGTGCAGCTTGCATAATATAATAATTATTTTTTCTTTGATTGATTAAGATAGTCTTGAGATTTGTTTCTTTCAAGAAATGCTAGTAATTATAGTTTCTCCATGTTTTTTTTTTGTTTTTGCTGACTGAAGTTCTTTTTGTTAACATTAATATGTTTCTCTTGATTCAGACCATTTTATGTGCATATGGATTTGCTACAAGCTTATATAGAACACAGTTATATTATTTTATCTTAAGTATTATCATATCTATTATTTTTCTATTTTATGTTATGAATTTAAACTTATCATTAAATATTAATGGCTTAAATAATCCCAAAAAGAGGGCAAACTTACTAAAATATTTACATTTAAAAATCATCATGCTGTATACCTCCAAGAGACACATTTTCTTATCAAAATGGGAGTGAATATTGGAAATTTAATAAATATACAGTTTTAGCTCCATCTTTCGTTTAAATCCAAAAAAGAGGAGTAGCTATTTTATGGAAAAAAGAAATTCAAATATAAGGAAAAAGAGGGTATTTTTAAACTAGTGATTATAAAATACAGAGTTAAAATAGGGACTATGGCTAATTAATATTGATTTCTTGGAATGCGAGTTTAATTAGCCAACAATCTTGATTTTATAAAGAGTAATCATAAAGGAAATTTAATATTAGGCTTTGATTTAAATGTTGTTCTGATGTTTCTGAAACCAGCTCTTGTAGAAAATTTAAAATGCTTCCTATTGCTAAATTCTTAAACAATTGGAAAGATTATTTTAATATTAAATATACCTTTAATTTTAAAGATATAAATTCATTAGATTCTACCCTTTATTCTTTTAATTATGGTATCCAAGCAAGAAATTATAAACTAATGATCTCTCAAGATATCATAACTAAAATAATTAATTTCTGTATAACACCATGTCCTTTCTTTGCTCACAATGCATTAGTCTTAAATACAGAAACAATATTACTAAAATGAAATGTTATAAAACATGGCTGCTTGACGAGGTAGATAATTTTCTCATGTTTAATAATATTTCCAACTCTAACATAATAATGGTTTGGGACTCTATTAAAGCATACACACACACACACACACACACACACACACACACACACACACACACACACACACACACACACACACACACACACACATATATATTTTATATATATATATATATATATATATATATATAAAGAGAGAGAGAGAAATATATTGTAAAACAATTTACTGGTTGTTGTTGTGTCTTTCGGCTTTTCCCGGTTAGGGGTCGCCACAGTGGAACTCCGGTCCGCTAATGATTGGCAGTAGATTTTTACGTGCCGAGTTGCCAGCCCTGATGCACAACCTTCAATGAAGGTACGCCCATTCATGCATGTCTCCACGCAGAAGATGCTCTAGCTGAAAATCGAACCAGACAGCGTTTTACTGTGAGGTGACAATGCTACCGCAGCACCACCACCGCAGATCAAAACAATTTACTGGTATGAACATAAATTAAATGAATGGAATAGAAAAATGTTATATGTTTAAATAAAACTAAAACAATGTAAAAAAGATAGGAATAAAACAGGAGCCAATAAGGGTAGATAATGGCACTTAATAAAAATATAATGAGTTATTTCATAAAACTGAATTAGCTTTTGAAAAAGTAAAAATAGCTTCTTACTCAAGATCTCCTAAACAATGAAAAGTACTACAAAAAGATTTAAATTTCAAACAAATAATAATATTATTAAAGAACGAAAAAATTTAATAAAAACCATAAAGCTAAAATTCTCATATTGGTGCTATATTACAACGTTTCTGAAAGTATTATTTATATTTCAATCAAAAAGTAATAAATAGAGAGAAAGTTAAAACTTCAGTTATTGACCGGTCCTTAATTTAAAAAAATTTCTTACTTGCAAACAACTAATTTATTAAATTCTGCCTCTATACAATAAATAGATCAAAAAATGAAAATGATTAAATCTAATGGCCAATTGGATAAGTAGTTGGAGTACGTGACTGGTGGCCCCTGTTTAAATTATTATACTATTTCATTGTTTGGCTCCCTTTTTCCAACTTTTATGGACATTCTTTAGACCTGTAAATGTTCCTTGAAGTTTCTCTTTTATTTAAGATTATCTGCAGAGGACTTTATTTAAAGTTTACAAGAGGTTTTGCGATATACTCATTGATGTGTATTTATATTCAAGACATGTTCATTATAAGGAAACCACAGCAAAAAATTTCTCCAAAGCCAACTTCATGCTTCTTAAGACAGAAGTGGTGAACTTCATGACACCCATGCAGATGGACAATACAGTTACAACTGCTGAATCCTGCACAAATGCACTCTATAAGCACTTACATGAGTGCATGGGTCATGCTATCCCAAACAGAACCAAGACGCTATCCTCCAAAAAAAGGAAGCCAATCTGGTGGTCCCCTGCCATAAACAAACTGTACAATAGAAGGAAGAAACTGTTGCAAAAGAGAGTAAAATCCCATGAGTGGAGGAGCTCCCTGGTCAACCTCAGTAAGAAGTAGAGATCCCTTATAAGATCCTCCAAAGCTAGCTACGAAAACAAAATCACCACTAATTCCAAGGACAACCACAAAGCATTCTATAGCTATGTCAAGAATCTCAATGGCAACAACCAGATCTGCTCTGAGTTACAGCACAAAGGCACGAAAATTACAGAACCTACTGATATTGCCAACATCCTGGCAGATAGGTTCAGTGCTAACTTTACCCCCTCTCACCCCCTAAAGGGCCCATATCTATACAGGAAGAATTCAGAGTCCCTATAATCACAACTATGCAGGTAAAAGCTGCACTCTCTAAAGTCAAAACACCAGCATCCATGGGACCGGGCAACATCCCAGGCTGTGTTTTACACGAACTGGCTCCCCACTTAAGCACCATGTTCAATAATAGCCTTGCATCAGGCTTTGTGCCCACTGAATGATGCACAGCAACAGTTATCCCACTCCACAAATGGGGAGCCACCACTGATCCCGGGAACTATCAACCTATTAGCCTGACGAGCCTGGTCTGCAAGGCCATGGAACGTATCATCATGGAACTCATAAACAAAGACATTGGTAACCTCCAAACTGGATCCCACCCAGTTCGGGTTTGTGAAGGGCAGATCATGCCTCCTGAACCTGATTGACTTCTTTGAGGCAGTCACCAAAGCCGTAGATGAGGGTAAGTTGGTTAACACAGCCTATCTTGACCTCACCAAGGCTTTCGACACCATCCCCCATTCTGGAATTATAGCTAAACTCACTAAAATAGGTATAAATCCCTACGTCACAAGATGGGTTGCCAAATGGCTCACAGACAGAACCGTGTGGTTATTCTTAATATGGACTATTATGTTAATGAGGGCTTACGACAACTATCGGATGGACATTGTTATATGAAAATGGGCATAGATCCCACCAGCCAATTTAAGCAAGAAATTGACTCATTTTTACAATCTGCATTGGAGGAAGGTATCATCACATCTAAAACTGTTCAACATCTACAAGTCAAAGATCCAAATAGACAAATCTTATATCTACTCCCTAAAATACACAAATCTATTACACACCCACCAGGAAGGCCAATTGTTTCTGGCCATGGCTCCCTTACTGAACCACTATCTGCATTTTTAACCCAATTTTTCAAACCTTTATTGCCATTGGTTAGAGCAAGAATCCAGGATACTACGCAATTCTTGAAAATCATTGAGGATAGCCAGCTTGAGCCCAATTGGCTGATGTGTACATTAGATGTAAAATCTCTTTATACCAGTATACCACATTGGGCCGGGCTTCAGGCTTTGGAATATTGGCTCACTAAAGCAGAACTCTATCCTCCAGGCTTTAACACTTTGTTGATTTGCCTAACAGAACATGTCCTGACCAAAAATGTGTTCTATTTCCAAGGGGAATGTTATTGCCAACTGCAAGGTACGGCCATGGGGGCTTCTTTTGCCCCTATTTATGCAGATCTTTTTATGGCCTACCTGGAGGAATGCATCATTTACAATCCCCTACATAATATATTTCTTCTGGAAATGGACATATGGAGGAGATACCTAGATGATTGCTGGATGGTGTGGCGTGCGGATGCAGATTATCTTCAAGAATTTCTGGAATATCTTAACAATAACATCTGGGGAATTGAATTTTCTGTCACATTCCACAGGGACACGATTGATTTTTTGGATGTAACTATATATCGGAACATTGATCATACACTTAATACCAAAATTCACCGGAAATATCCTCAGTTCAATACTTTACTACATGCTAAGAGCATGCATCCACGTCACACCATCCGCAACATCCCCAAATCTCAATATTTGAGAATTCGGAGAATCAATTCTTCTCATGAGGATTATACAGCTGCTAAAGCTGATTTAAAATCCAGATTCTTGGATAGGGGATATCTCTGATATTGAATCTGCCAGAATTTGGTCAGATAGGCAGGAAAGGGAAACATTGTTGGAATACAGGGATAAAAACAAACATCTCAGTAGCCAAAACATCAGACTTATTACTACTTTAGGTAAAAATTACCAAACAGTGAGGCAAGCTGTGAATAACAATTGGAATATTTTACTAGCCAATGATTTTTTGAGGGGTATCCTGGACAAGCAATGCTCATTTTCATTTAGAAGAGGCAAAACGTTGGGTAGTTTGCTTTCCCATTATAAACATAGGGAAAGTGGTGCAGCCAAATATAAACAACTTACCATCATGGGGGATGAGCTAATAGGAACATTTCGATGTGGACATTGTATATCTTGTGCCCATGTCAGTCAGTTAAAACAGTTCACAAGTTCCAACACAAGCAAGGTATATGATATGAGGGTTTTTGGCAATTGTTCAACCAGCTGGGTTATTTATCTGGCTACATGCCAATGCAAATCTTTCTATGTTGGCAAAACATCACGCTCATTACGCATAAGAATTGGTGAACACTGTAGTGACATTAGGAACCAAAAAACATCCAATGCACTATATTTACATACGAGTAAACATCCTAGTGCCAAGTTTATGTTCACTATTATTGATAAAATTACCGGTAACAGGAATAATACGACAGGTTGGCCAGGAATACTAAGCCATAAAGAAAAGTATTGGATCACACACCTCGGTGCTCTTTTTCCACCTGGTCTGAATGACCATTTATAAATCATGATGTTTATCATCAAAATCATCATTCGAGTATATAGTTGTCATATTGTATGTATACTGATACCCAACATATTATCACCTATACATTTTAAAGGCTCACACATCTTGGTGTTCTTTTTCCATCTGGTTTGAATGACCATCTATAAATTATGATGTTAACTATCCAAGTCACCATTTGAGTATATAGTTCTTATATTGCAGGTATATTGATACCTAACAGCTTATTACCAAAAATTATTTTTTATAATGACACAGGTAAACATTATACCTTCTAAGAGGTTTTTCCTGGTCATTTTTCATCATATGTTATTATTAGGTTAACATATGTATTTATATTCATGTATTTTGATACATATTTTTTGTTCATTATACATTTCTTGTTCATGGTATGACTTTAATTCTGTGCTGGGAGCTTAATTTAAATGTCTCAGTTTCTATTGGATAACAACAGTATTTATACTGACGTTGGTTTTATTTCAAATAATTCTGTTTGTTAATACTCACTGAAGAAGGCGGGTGCCGAAACTAGTATGAGTATTTTTGTTTAAAACAACGGGACAATTTGGTCCATTTTATATACCTCACAATAAACGGTGGAACCATTTTGCTGGCCTTTTGTGTTTGCTTTAAGGTTGGTTGGCCGAGCAAGTCGTACGAGCGAGGACTGGTGTTTGTTTCACTGACAGAACCCACACTGGAAAAGTTGCAGACTCCAAATCTGACCTCAAAGCAGTGACAAGTGGAGTACCACAGGGTTCCATCCTGGGACCTCTCCAGTTTGGTATCTACTTCACTGAAGTACAGGCTAACACAGAAGGCCTCTGGCTAATGAAGTTCACAGATGACTGCAAACTAGGAGCCATAGGCAAGTCCCCAAATGATGTGGACATCCTACAGAAGAGCCTCACTGAGACAGATGCCTAGCGTCAGAGCCATGGCCTCAAGCTCAATGCCAAAAAGTGCAGTGTCATCCCCTTTGGTAAAAACTCTGTACCCATAAACTACCACATAGGCAGCAATCTACTTAACACCAAATGCATGATAAAAGACCTTGGGACCCAGGTGGACAGTAGTCTCTCCTTTTATAGTCACATCGCCCCAGTAGTCAGGAAGTCCTTCTATGTGGCACACCTCATCATAAAAGGGTTCTCATCCAGGAAAAAAGAGGTCATTGTTCCCCTCTACTCGACACTCATTAGACCCATTATAGAGTACAATGCCCCTTTTGGAATGTACCTCACAAGACATCTACAGCAGGTGGAAAGGCCACAGAAGTACCTCACAAAGAGGATTACTGGCCTCAAACAAATGCCCTACACTGACTGCCTCAAAAAACTCAAGTTTTACTCGATAGCATATCACCTCCTCCGAGGTGATATCTGCCTAACATATAAAGCTATGTAAAACCCATTGCTGTTGGACATGCTACACCTAAAGAAATCCCAATCCCTCTGAGCTACATGCTCTAGGGACCTAAACCTTGTCACCACAATAAACAGGACATGCTGGAGGGATAGATTCTTGTCCCAGAGACTTCCCATACTCTGGAACAGGCTACCCATCTATGTCAAGCAAAGTTCTTCATTAGCACTCTTCAAGAAAAATCTTGATGAGTGGATGGGAAATAGGAAATACACCCCGGGGATCACTTCTGTGTCTCTGCTTGACAGTGGCACAGGAAAATAACTTTCTTGGGTTGCGTAAGCCAGGGAACCTTGTTGGTTAGGCTTAAGTAGGCCCTTGGGCCGATAGCCTAGTACCTACCCATGAACCTATGAACCTAAAAGAACAGAGCTGACATAAGCAAAAGTAAAATCCTTAAATGAAGAAAATTATTTGTGGTTTATAATTCTTTGTCATTTTTTTAATAACATACATCTAATTAGTTTTCCCTGTTTAAAACTCTTATAAATTATTAATATTTAAATGATTGTATACCATAGATTAATAATGTAGAAGTTTTAGTTTAATCAAATGTCATGTTGTGTCACTATAATAGTAATATTATGAGCTGGAATATCAAAGTCCTTCTGTTGAAGTTTTGTAAAAAAAAATTCTTTCATATGTGAAAGGATATATTCATTCCAGTATTTAAAGCTTTGTGGTCAGCTAAAAGGTTTTCTTTATATAATTTTTATAAAATATAGTATACCATTTTAGATATTTATTATTGCATTTTATCACCGGAATTCTATGTCAATATGAAAATTTCTAAGTTCATGAAGTAATTATATTTTGAAAGTTTTGGGAAAAGTGAAATTGGAGTATTCATATGCTGTTTTCTTTATTTACATATTATTTTCTCTGATAAAAATTCATTATATTGTAACTAATTGAGTTTCTGATATAGTTCCCAGCATACATTTTCTTACAGTAGAGCCTGCATAATATGATAATATTCTTTGATTGATTAAGATAGTCTTGATATTTGTTTCTCTCAAGAAATACTACAAATTATAGTTATTCCATGTTTTCTTTTGTTTTTGCTGACTGAATTTCTTTTTGTTAGCATTAACATTTTTCTCTTGTTTCAGACCATTTTTATGTGTATATGGATTTACTACAAGCTCCTCATTGTATCCTGCAGAGTTCTACAAGCAGCAGAGAGTAAAAGAGAGACTTTTTAAGATTTAAGTATATTTTTTCAACCTTCCTACTTGTGACTGTATATTCTTGCCGAAAAGTGAGTTTTCTAACTATCTGAGGTCTGAAAAGCATTGTTTTCTGCATTTTTTATGTTTGCACTTTTAAAAGTAATTTTTTGCCTTGTTTTTGCCTTGTTTAATTGTTGTAGGCTACACACTGAAGTGCGCTAGCCGATTTAAAGCATTTACAGTGTCCTTGTGCCTAGTTTCTGTTATTTAGAAAAAAAGAAAAAAATATATATATTCTTGTTTCCCGCCTTTTCTGAACTAGAATAGTCCAGTCTTCAGGTCTTGCTGAATTCTAGGCTGTGTTATAGTTCCTTTGTTGCCCATATCCTTACTTGAATAGGAGGAAGCTTCTCTGTTCACCAGTGAGAGTGGGGAGCTTTGAGCGGCCTATCTGTCCCTGGAGGATTGGTCTCAGCCCAGTAACTTGTAACTTATTGGCCGTTTTGGGCCATTTCCTATCTTATTCAAACTCCCTGCCTTAAAACCTGCTTTAGCATGATTTTGCGCTTGTATCAGACTCATCACAGCTCCTCGTGGTGTCCTGCAGAGTTCTACAAGCAGCAGAGAGCGAAAGAGAGACTTTTTAAGATTTATGTATATCTTTTTCAACCTTCTTACCTGCAACTGTATATTCTCACCTAAAAGCGAATTTTCTAACTATCTGAGATCTGAAAAGCATTGTTTTCTGAATTTTTTGTGTTTGCACTTTTAAAAGTTGTTTTTTGCCTTGTCTAATTGTTGTAGGCTACACACTCAAGTGTGCTAGCCGATTTAAAGCATTTACAGTGTCCTTGTGCCTAGTTTCTGTTATTTAGAAAAAAATGAAAAAAAAAATATTCTTGTTTCCCACCTTTTCTGAACTAGAATAGTCCAGTCTTCAGGTCTTACTGAATTCTAGGCTGTGTTATAGTTCCTGTGTTGCCCTTATCCTTACTTGGATAGGAGGAAGCTTTTCTGTTCACCAGTGAGAGTGGGGAGCTTTGAGCCGCCTATCTGCCCCTGGTGGAGTGGTCTCAGCCCAGTAACTTGTAGCTTATTGGTCGTTTTGGGCCATTTCCTATCTCATTCAAACTCCCTGCCTTAAAACCCGCTTTAGCACCGTTTTGTGCTTGTATCAGACTCAGCACAGCTCCTCGTGGTGTCCTGCAGAGTTCTACAAGCAGCATTGAGCAAAAGAGAGACTTTTTAAGATTTAAGTAAAATTTTTTCAACCTTCCTACCTGCGACTGTATATTCTCGCAAAAAAGAGAGTTTTCTGAGATCTGAAAAGCATTGTTTTCTGAATTTTTTGTGTTTGCACTTTTAAAAGTCATTTTTCCCTTGTTTTTGCCTTAATTGTTGTAGGATACTCACTCAAGTGTGCTAGCCAATTTAAAGCATTTACAGTGTCCTTGTGCCTAGTTTCTGTTATTTAGAAAAAAAGAAAAAAAAATATATTCTTGTTTCCCGCCTTTTCTGAACTAGAATAGTCCAGACTTCAGGACTTGCTGAATTCTAGGCTGTGTTATAGTTCCTGTGTTGCCCATATCCTTACTTGGATAGGGGGAAGCTTCTCTGTTCACCAGTGAGAGTGGGGAGCTTTGAGCGGCCTATCTGTCCCTGAAGGAGTGGTCTCAGCCCAGTAACTTGTAGCTTATTGGTCGTTTTGGGCCATTTCCTATCTCATTCAAACTCCCTGCCTTAAAACCCGCTTTAGCACCATTTTGTGCTTGTATCAGACTCAGCACAGCTCCTCGTGGTGTCCTGCAGAGTTCTACAAGCAGCATTGAGCGAAAGAGAGACTTTTTAAGATTTAAGTAAATTTTTTTCAACCTTCCTACCTGTGACTGTATATTCTCGCCAAAAAGCGAGTTTTCTAACTGAGATCTGAAAAGCATTGTTTTCTGAATTTTTTGTGTTTGCATTTTTAAAAGTCGTTTTTCCCTTGTTTTTGCCTTAATTGTTGTAGGCTACTCACTCAAGTGTGCTAGCCAATTTAAAGCATTTACAGTGTCCTTGTTCCTAGTTTCTGTTATTTAGAAAAAAAACCCAAAAAAAATATTCTTGTTTCCCGCCTTTTCTGAACTAGAATAGTCCAGTCTTCAGGACTTGCTGAATTCTAGGCTGTGTTATAGTTCCTGTGTTGCCCATATCCTTACTTGGATAGGGGGAAGCTTCTCTGTTCACCAGTGAGAGTGGGGAGCTTTGAGCGGCCTATCTGTCCCTGAAGGAGTGGTCTCAGCCCAGTAACTTGTAGCTTATTGGACGTTTTGGGCCATTTCCTATCTCATTCAGACTCCCTGCCTTAAAACCCGCTTTAGCGTGCGCAGCGCTGTTTAAGCAGTTTGACTCCACAAAGTCTGGTCTTCAATTTTTCCCTTAGAACTAGTCAAACTCACAAGATAAGCTCTCAACCTTCATTCTACAGCCCAGCACTTGCTCAAATTCCTCAGTAACTACTAACAAAGTTTAACACTACACCCCCTTATACTATCCAGTAGTGAAGGGCTCCCTATTCGTCCATTTCCAGACAATCAATAAATCAATTCTATAAACCATCCAGGCATGTCCAAAGAGCAGTTTCAGGTATACTCTCTAGTCCAGCTGGTGAATCTGGGAATCCTGAGGCAATGTTACAATTGCCTTATGTACATAGACAACCCTCTCCTCCTTCCAACAAACAGAAATATATGTAAGAGATGCAACTCTACAGCCAAACTGGAGGCCGGGCTCTCTCAACCCAAGACTGGCACAGTCAGTCAGGAGGAGAAGGAAACCACTTGCACCACACAACCAGTCTCACATAGACATATTGCACCAGCAAACAAGACACATAAACCCACAAAAACATACTTGGAGGCTCTAAATAAAAATCTACCAAAGCAACAGAGACCTCCAAAGCAGACATCCAAGCAACCACTACCCCACAACAACTTTCACGAATCACATACTTCACAAAGTCAGTGTGCCACGCAGTCACAGCCCCCAAGGCTAAATAACTCACCTAATACACTAGTAATTGGAGACTCTATTGTCAGGCACACTGACGTCCCACTCATCAGATTGAACAAGGAGAAGGTCACTGTAAGCTGCCTGTCGGGTGCCAGGATCTGTCACATAATGCAAGCACTCAGGTCACTCCACATTAGGTACAAATATGACTCTGTCATTGTCCATGTTTGTGTGAATGACCTGAGATGTACCTCCCTGGACTACATGAAAAGAGACATAGAGGAGCTCTCTGATCATGTAGCCCAGGCCGGTATGACCCTGACCCCAAGTAGCATCTTGCCTCACCAAGAATGATGCCTCAGTATAAAGACAAAATGATCAATTTCAATAATTGGCTAAGCTATTGGTGTCATTCAAAGGGGATCCAGTGTCTGTCAGCCTGGGATGACATGCTCGGCAAGCCACGTTGCTTCGCCAGGGACGGCTTGCACCTGTCACCCTTAGGCTTCCGAATACTGGCTAAGGCTCTTGCCACCCCCATAGTGCCCTTTTTAGGCAAGGCTCAAAAGACAAACCCATCTCCATAGACAATACCAGAAACAAAAAACTAAGGGTAATGCTACTCAATGCCAGAAGTCTAAACCTTAAGATGCCTGCACTCGAGGCACTCCTCAGTATGGAGAAAATCGATATCTGTGCAGTAACAGAAACCTGGTTCAAGGCTCCAGAGAGCACCCCAGCACTACCAGGATTCAACTCATACTATTCTTTTCGGCCCCAGAACTCGGACCAAAACACTAAAGGTGGGGGAGTATCCATTTTCATCAAGGATACTCACACCTCCAGGTTAGTAGCACTGCATGAGGCAGCGGAAACCATCCATGTGCAACTAGCAGTAGGTAAAACGGCTTTTCAGTTTGTAGCCTGCTACAGATCACCCACCATGTCTCAGGGCCCCCACTCGGCATTCCTGAGAACATTGGAAAATATGAAGGTCTCACCAAACACTATGTTAATGGGGGATTTCAACTACCCAAACATTGAGTGGGAAAACTACTCAAGTCCCTACTCTTTTGCCCAATGATTCCTGGAGTTTATAAACTCAAATGCCATGGAACAACTGGTCACTACTCCTACAAGAGGGGACAACATATTGGACTTGGTCATCACCAACATGGGGGCTAAATGCTCCACACCAGAGGTAAACCCTCGTTCATAAGATCGGACCATAAACTAATCACAATGGGCATCCACATCCCGTCTCCACCACCAACCAAGGAAACCACTGTGAAAAATTTCTCAAAAGCAAACTTCACACTTCTCAAGACCGAGGTGGAAAGTTTCAAAGCCCCCGGGCAAATGGAAAATGCTACCCAAACCACAGAATCCTTTACAATTGCACTCTATGAGCACCTACAGGAATGCATGGATTGTGTTATACCAAATAAAACCAAGACTCACTCCTCTAAAAACAGGAGACCAATCTGGTGGACCCCGGCCATAAATAAGCTATACAACAGAAGGAGGAAACTATTATATGAAAAGGCAAAATCCCCAAAAGGGAAGGCCTCCCTGATCAGTACTAGCAAGAAACTTCGATCCCTCATAAAATCATCAAAGGCTAGCTTTGAAAGAAAAATCACCAAAGACTCTAAAGATAATCACAAGGCATTCTTTAGCTACATCAAGAATCTGGGTGGCAACTCTCAGATATGCTCTGAGCTGGTGCTAAATGGCACAAAATACACTGAACCCACTGACATTGCCAACATCCTGGCAGACAGGTTCAGTGCAAACTTTACCCCCCTTCCCCCCCAAATGAGCCAGTATCTATCCCAGAAGAATGCAATCCCCCAGACATCACAGATACACAGGTGAAAGCAGCCCTCTCCAAAGTAAAAAACACAGCATCAATGGGACCGGATGGTATCCCAGGCTGCGTCTTACACAAGCTCCAAAACAAACTAAAGCGTCACATAAATTCACTGTTCCAACTCAGCCTTAACACAGGTTATGTACCCAAAGAATGGTGTACAGTAACAGTGATCCCACTCCACAAAGGTGGTGCCACAATGGATCCAGGGAACTATCGCCCTATAAGCCTGACTAGCCTGGTCTGCAAGGCTATGGAGTGCATCATCATGGATCTCATAAACAAAGACATTGGGAACCTCCAAACACTGGACCCTACCCAATTTGGCTTTGTTAAAGGCAGATCTTGCCTCTTAAACCTGGTTGACTTCTACGAAAGTTACCAAGGCCATAGATGAGGGAAAGGTAGTTCACACGGCCTACCTGGACCTCGCAAAAGCCTTCGACACAATACCCCTCTCAGGCATCATAAATAAGCTTACCAGCTTAAATATTAACCCATATGTCACAAGACGGGTTGCAAACTCGCTCAGGGATAGAACTCACATGGTCAGAGTTGCGGGTGCCATGTCCGACTATAAACCGGTTACAAGTGGCGTCCCACAGGGCTCAGTCCTGGGACCCCTCTTGTTCGGTATATACTTCTCTGAGGTACAGTCAAACACGGGAGGACTGTGGCTTACCAATTTCGCAGATGATTGCAAACTTGGAGCCATAATAGACTCCCCAGCTGACACAAGCATCTTTCAGTGGGGCCTTATGGGGACGGGTACCTGGTGTCAGAACCATGGCCTCAAGTTAAATGCCAAAAAGTGCATAGTCATCCTCTTTGGGAAAAACAAAGTGCCCACAAACTACCACATAGGAGGTAATCCACTAAGTGCCGAAGAAGTAATTAGGGATCTGGGGACCCAAGTAGATAGTAACCTGTCTTTTGACAATCACATTGCCAAAGTGGTTAGAAAAACCTTCTATATAGCTCATCTAATCACAAAAGGGTTCACATCTAGATCAAGAGAGGTCATTGTGCCCCTATACTCATCGCTCATCAGGCCCATAATTGAGTACAATGCCCCATTTGGGATGTACCTTACCCAACACCTGCAACAGCTGGAGAGACCCCAAAAACACCTCACTAAGAGGATCATGGGCCTCAAACAGATGCCCTATGCAGCTCGACTAAAGAAGCTCCAGCTCTACTCAGTTGCTTACCGCCTACTCAGAGGCAATCTCTGCCTGACGTACAAGGCCATGTCTAACCCAGAACTGTTGGACATTCTCCACCTCAAGAAAACCAATTCCATTAGAGCTACACGCTCCAGGGATTTAAACCTTAGCACAACAATAAACAGGACATGCTGGAGGGATAGATTCATATCCCAAAGGCTTCCCTCGCTCTGGAATAGAATCCCAGTCCATGTTAGGCAGAGCCCCTCGCTGACCCTCTTCAAGAGAAATCTTGATGAGTGGATGGGAAATCATAAATTTACTACTGGGATAACTTCTATGGCCCTGCTGGACGGAGGCTCAGGAATCTAGTCTAAAAGGGAGGAGAAAACCAACTATTCTGGCTAGGCTTATAAATGCCCGAGGGCAGATAGCCTAGTACCTACCTATGAACCTATTGAAACTATGTATTATCATATCTATTTTAAACAAAACATTATTTTGTATTTTATGTTATGGAATTAAACTTATTATCATTAAATATTAATGGCTTAATAATCCCAAAAAGAGGGCAAATTTACAAAAATATTTACATTTAAAAAATGTTCATGTTGTATACCTCCAAGTGATACATTTTCTTATCAAAATGGAAGTGAATATTGGAAATTTAATAAATATACAGTTTTAACTCCATCTTTCTTTTAAATCCAAAAAAGAGGAGTAGCTATTTTATGGAAAAATAGAGATTCAAATATGAGGAAAAAGAGGGTATTTTTAAACTAGTGATTATAAAATACAGAATTAAAACAAGGAGTATGGCTAATTAATATTGATTTCTTGGAATGTGAGTTTAATTAGCCAAAAATCTTGATTTAATAATGAGTAATCAGAAGGGAAATTTAATATTAGACTTTGATTTAAATGGTCTTCGGATGGTTCTGAAACCAGTTCTTGTAAAAAGTTTAAATTACTTCCTATTGCTAAATCTTTACAACATTGGAGAGATTATTTGAATATTAAATATGCCATTAATTTTAAAGATCTAAATTAATTAGATTTTACACTTTATTCTTTTAATTATGGTATCTAACCAAGAATTGATAAACTAATGGTCTCTCAAGATATCATAACTAAAAAAAATTATTTCAGTATAATACCCTGTCCTTTCTTTGCACACATGCATTAGTCTTAAATACAGAAACAATATTACTAAACTGAAATGTTATAAAACATGACTGGTTGACGAGGTAGGTAATTTTCTCATGTTTAATAATACTTCCAACTCTAACCTAATAATGGTTTGGGACTCTTTTAAAGCACACACACAATATATATATATATATATATATAGATATAAAGAGAGAGAGATTAATGTATCGTAAAACAATTTACTGGTATAAACATAAATTAAATGAATGGAATAGAACAATATTACATATTCAAATAAAACTAAAAGAATGTAAAAAACAAAGGAATAAAACAGGACTCAATAAGGGTAGATAATGGCCCTTAATAAATATATAATGAGTTATTTCATAAAACTGAATTAGCTTTTGAAAAAGAAAAAATAGCGTCTTACTGAAGACCTCATAGAGAATGAAATATATTACAAAAATATTTAAATTTCAAACAAATAATAATATTATTAAAGAACTAAAAAATTTAATAAAAAACATAAAGCTAAATTCTGATATTGATGCTATATTAGAAAGTTTTTGAAACTATTATATATATTTCAATCAAAAAGTAATGAATAGAGAAAAAGTTTTAACTTCAACTGACTGGTCCTTAATTTAAAAAATTTCTTACTTGCAAAAAACGAATTTATTAAATTCTGCATCTATACAATAAATCGATCAAAAAATGAAAATGATTAAATCTAAAGGCAATTTTGATAAGTAGTTGGAGTACGTGAATGGTGGCCCCTGTTTAAATTACTATACTACTTCACTGTTTGGTTCTTTTTTTCCAACTTTTATGGACATTCTTTAGACCTGTAAGAGTTCCTTGAAGTTTCTCTTTTATTTAAGGTTATCTGCAGAGGATTTTATTTAAAGCTTACAAGAAAGTTTGCAATATACTCACTGATGTGTATTAACATTTAAGACATGTTCATTATAAGAACAGAGCTGACATAAGCAAATGTTAAATCCTAAAATGAAGAAAATTATTTGTGGTTTATAAATCTTTGTCATTTTTAATAACATACATCTAATTAGTTTTCCCTGTTTAAATCTATAAATTATTAATATTTAAGTGACTGTATACCATACGTTAATAATGTAGAAGTAAATTTTAGTTTAATCAAATGTCATGTTGTATCACTATAATAGTAACATGAATAGCTGGAATATCAAAATGCTTCAGTTGAAGTTTTGAAAAAAAAACTCTCTTTCATATGTGAAAGTATGTATTCATTCCTGTATTTAAAGCATTGTATCAGCTAAGAGGTTTTCTTTATATAATTTTTTATAAAATATACAATTTTAGATATTTATTATTACATTTTATCATAGGAATACTATGTCAATATGACATTTTTTAAGTGCATGAAGTAATTATATTCTGAACGTTTTGGAAAAAGTGAAATTGGAGTATTCATATGCTATTTACATTTTTGTTATTTTCCCTGATAAAAATTCATTGTATTGTAACTAATTGAGTTTCTTATATATTTCCCAGTATACATTTTTACAGTAGAGCTTGCATAATATGATAATTAATTTTTCTTTGATTTGATCAAGATAGTCTTGAGATTTGTTTCTCTCAAGAAATGCTAGGAATTATAGTTATTCCATCTTTTCTTTTGTTTTTGCTAACTGAATTTTTTTTGTTAGCATTAATATTTTTCTCTTGTTTCAGACCATTTTTATGTGTATATGGATTTATTACAAGCTTATATAGAAGATATTTATATTATTATATCTTAAGTATTATCATGTCTATTTTAAACAAAGTATTCTTTTTCTATTTTATGTTATGGAATTAAACTTATTATCATTAAATATTAATGGCTTAAATAATCCCCAAAAGAGGGCAAATTTAATAAAATATTTACATTTAAATAACTGTCATGTTGTATACCTCTAAAAGACACATGTTCTTATCAAAATCTAAGTGGGTATTGGAAGTTTAATAAATAAATGGTATTAGCTCCATCTTTCTTTTAAATCCAAAAAAGAGGAGTAGGTATTTTATTAAAAAAAAAATTCAAATATGAGGAAAAAAGTGTATTTTTTAACTAGTGATTATAAAATACAGAATTAAAATAGGGACTATTGCTAATTAATATTGATTTCTTGGAATGAGAGTTTAATTAGCCAAAAATCTTGATTTTATAATGAGTAATCACAAGGGAAATTTAATATTAGGCTTTGATTTAAATGTTCTTCAGATGGTTCTGAAACCAGCTTTTGTAGAAAATTTAAATTACTTCCTATTGCTAAAGCTTTAAAAAATTGGAAAGAGTATTTTAATATTAAATCTATCTTTTGTTTTAAATATATAACTTCATTAGATTTTACCTTTTATTCTTTTAATTATGGTATCCAACCAAGAATTGATAAACTAATGATCTCTCAAGATATCATAACTAGAATAATTAATTTCAGTATAATACCTTGTCCTTTCTTTGCTCACAATGCATTAGTCTTAAATATAGAAACAATATTACTAAAATGAATTTTATAAGACATGGCTGCTTGATAAGGTATATAATTTTCTCATGTTTAATAATTCTTCCAACTCTAACCTAATAATGGTTTGGGACTTTTTTAAAGCACACAAATGCACAACACATGCACACACACACACACACACACATACAGGAGAGAGAGATAAATATATCGTAAGACAATTTACTGGTATAAACATATGAATGGAATAGAAAAATATTACATATTTAAATAAAACTAAAAGAATGTAAAAAAGAAAGGAATAAAACAGGAGTCAATAAGGGTAGATAATGACCCTTAATAAAAATATAATGAGTTATTTCATAAAACTGAATTAGCTTTAGAAAAACTAAAAATAGCTTCTTACTGAAGATCTAAACAATGAAAGGTATTACAAAAAGATTTAAATTTCAAACAAATAATAATAATATTATTGAAGAACTAAAAAAAATCAATAAAAACCATAAAGCTAAATCCTGATATTGGTGCTATATTAGAAAGTTTCAGAAACTATTATTTATATTTCAACAAAAAAGTTATAAATACAGAAAAAGTTTTAAGTTCAATTATTGACTGGTCCTTAAAATAAAAAAAATCTCTTACTTGCAAGAAACTAATTTATTAGATTCTGCATCTATACAATAAATATATCAAAACATGAAAATCATTAAATCTAATGGCTATTTGGATACGTAGTTGGAGTAGGTGAATGGTGGCCCCTGTTTAAATTACTATACTATTTCACTATTTGTTTTTTTTTTCTAACTTTTATGGACATTCTTTAGACCTGTAAGAGTTCCTTGAAGTTTCTCTTTTATTTAAGGTTATCTGCAGAGGATTTTATTTAAAGTTTACAAGAAAGTTTGCAATATACTCATTGATGTGTATTAACATTTAAGATATGCTCATTATAAGAACAGAGCTGACATAAGCAAAAGTAAAATCCTAAAATGAAGAAAATTATTTGTAGTTTATAAATCTTTGTCATTTTTTTAATAACATACATCTAATTAGTTTTCCCTGTTTAAAACTCTTATAAATTATTAATAATACATTAATAATGTAGAAGTAAGTTTTAGTTTAATCAAATGTCATGTTGTATCACTATAATAGTAAAATTATAAACTGGAATATCAAAATGCTTCTGTTGAAGTTTTGTAAAAAAAAAACTGCTTCATATGTGAAAGTATATATTCATTTTAGTATTTAAAGCTTTGTGTCATCTAAGAGTTTTTCTTTATATAATTTTTATAAAATATAGTATACCATTTTAGATATTTATTAGTACATTTCATGATAGGAATACTATGTCAATATGACATTTTTTAAGTACATGAAGTAATTATATTCTGAAAGTTTTGGGAAAAGTGAAATTGGAGTATTCATATGCGGTTTTCTTTATTTACATTTTTGTTATTTTCTCTGATAAAAATTCATTATATTGTAACTAATTAAGTTTCTTATATATTTCCCAGTATACATTTTTTACAGTAGAGCTTGCATAATATGATAATTATTTTTTCTTTGATTTGATCAAGATAGTCTTGAGATTTGTTTCTCTCAAGAAATGCTAGGAATTATAGTTATTCGATCTTTTCTTTTGTTTTTGCTGACTGAATTTTTTTTGTTAGCATTAATATCTTTCTCTTGTTTCAGACTATTTTTATGTGTGTATGGATTTATTACAAGCTTATATAGAAGATATTTATATTATTATATCTTAAGTATTATCATGTCTATTTTAAACAAAATATTCTTTTTCTATTTTATGTTATGGAATTAAACTTATTATCATTAAATATTAATGGCTTAAATAATCTCCAAAAGAGGGCACATTTAATAAATATTTACATTTAAATAACTGTCATGTTGTATACCTCCAAAAGACACATTTTTTTATCAAAATGGAAGTGAGTATTGGAAATTTAATAAATAAATGGTATTAGCTCCACCTTTCTTTTAAATTCAAAAAAGAGGAGTAGGTATTTTATTGAAAAAAAAGATTCAAATATGAGGAAAAAAAGTGTATTTTTTAACTAGTAATTATAAAATACAGAATTAAAATAGGGACTATTGCTAATTAATATTTCTTTCTTGGAATGAGAGCTTAATTAGCCAAAAATCTTGATTTTATAATGAGTAATCACAAGGGAAATTTAATATTAGGCTTTGATTTAAATGTTCTTCGGATGGTTCTGAAACCAGCTTTTGTAGAAAATTTAAATGACTTCCTATTGCTAAATCTTTAAAAAATTGGAAAGAGTATTTTAATACTAAATCTATCTTTTGTTTTTAAAGATATAACCATTAGATTTTTACCCTTTATTCTTTTAATTATGGTATCCAACCAATAATTGATAATCTAATGATCTCTCAAGATATAACTAGAATAATTAATTTCAGTATAATACCTTGTCCTTTCTTTGCTCACAATGCATTAGTCTTAAATATAGAAACAATATTACTAAAATGAATTGTTATAAGACATAGCTGCTTGATAAGGTATATAATTTTGTCATATTTAATAATTCTTCCAACTCTAACCAAATCATGGTTTGGGACTTTTTTAAAGCACACAAATGCGCGCACGTTCAGACACACACACGCACGCACGCACGCACACACACACACACACACACACACACACACACACACACACACACACACACACACACAGATAAAGAAGGAGAGAGAGATAAATATATCGTAAAACAATTTACTGGTATAAACATACGAATGGAATAGAAAAATATTACATATTTAAATAAAACTAAAAGAATGTAAAAAAGAAAGGGTTAAAACAGGAGTCAATAAGGGTAGATAATGACCCTTAATAAAAATATAATGAGTAGGTATCTTCATTTGTCTGCAATCTGTGGGGTATGGATCCGATCTCGGATCCGAGCCGGCAACTTCTATCATAGCATAGATCCGAGCTCCTAGCTCCTCCCCTTACCCATAATCCCCTACCTACCCTAACTGACCTCAGATCAAGTTTGCCCCATAGCACAGCAGATAAAGGTGTCCCAATGGGAACATATGCTAATAACACAAGAGCGATCATATTGGTCAGGGGAAGGAGGGGGGGATGGTTGCAGACAAATGAAGATACCTACTCAGATGGAACGTTATGGTGAGTACATAACTTCTTAATCTGAAGTAGGAACTTCATTTGTCAACAACCTGTGGGACAGAGTCCCCAGCTACCTAAATCTTGGGTGGCCTTCATGGAAGGTTATTCCGGAGCACCGCAGAGCCAAAGGACGCCCTACTTCGGGAGACATCTATTTTATAGTGGCTGATAAAGGTGTGAGATGAAGCCCAAGTGGCTGCGGAACAAATGTCATCCAGTGGAACCCTAGCTTGAAAGGCCGCAGAAGTGGCAATGGCCCTAGTAGAATGAGCATGGACTCCTTGAGGTGCAGGCCTTCCCGAGCTCTGATATGCTAAAAAAATACAACTCGAGATCCATTGAGAGAGAGAAACTTTAGAAACTGACTTTCTGAAATTACTTTTGGCAAAGGAGATAAACAACTGATCGGATTGCCTATGATCAGCAGTTCTATGGATATAAAAACGTAGTTGTCTGTGTACGTCTAAGGAATGTAGCTTGCACTCTCCTTTGTTATGAAAGTTGGGGAAAAACACTGGAAGATTGATAGATTGATTGATGTTCGCTTCTGAAGATACCTTAGGTAGAAAGGACGGACTGATCCTGAGGTAAACCCTATCCGGGTGAAAGACCAGATATGGTGGTTTGACACAAAGAGCTTGCAATTCCGACACTTTTTTGGCTGAAGTTATGGCCACCAAAAAGGCTGTCTTCCAAGAGAGAAATTTGAGATCAACAGTGGCCGCCGGTTCGAATGGGGGACCAGTCAAGGCCTGCAAGACTAAGGATAAATCCCATGGAGGTACCACCTCTTTAACTGGAGGCCTAAGGAGGAAGGTACCCTTGAGGAAGGTCTTACACAGTTTGGAAGTGATAAGAGGGCCAGACTCTTGCCCCACGTGATAGTATGAGATTGCTGCCAGTTGTACCTTGACTGTGGAAGAACTAGCCCCCTGGTGAAAGAGAGAGGTTAGAAAATCTAGAACCGACGATATTGGGGCTGTAAAAGGGTCTAAATGATGGTGTTCTGCCCAAATGGTGAAGCATTTCCACTTACTCTGATAAACCTTCCTGGTGGAAGGCTTGTGAGCTGCTACAAGAATGGCTTTGACCGGTGAAGAGATCCTGGGAGTCCTTATGAGGAGTGGAACTGGAGCAACCAAGCCGTCAGCTTGAGGTTGACCAGGTTCGGAGTCGGAAGACTGAGAGGGTGAGAAATGAGATCCGGAATGGGATCCAGTATCGATGGTGGATACACTAGGTGAGGCCATAGGTAAGGGAACCACGTCTGATGAGGCCAGAAAGGGGCAATGAGGATCATCTTGCTCCCTGGCAGCCTGGCTTTCTGTAATAATTTCAACATCAGGGGAAGAGGAGGGTAAGCATAAAGCAGACCGGGAGGCCAAGCATGAACTAGAGAGTCTCTCGGGGACTCCCTCGGAGGGGGGATCAGAGTGAAGTAATCATTGCATTTGGTGTTTGAAGGAGAGGCAAAAAGATCGCAACAAGGTTGCCCCAATCGGGCAAATACTTGCTCTGCAACTCAATGGTTGAGAGACCATTTGTAAGGAGTCAGGATAGTACGACTGAGCCTGTCCGCTAGAATGTTGGACCGTCCCGGAATGTGCGTTGCTATGAGAAAGCGGTTGGTGGAAATCGCCCATTCCCACACTCTCATGGCCTCGCGGAAAAGGGGGTAAGACCTGGTTCCCCCCTGTTTGTTGATGTACCAGACAACCAACATGTTGTCTGTCTGTACCGCAATCGTCCCTACTGGAAGAGAGTTGTGTAGTGCCTGCAACGTCAAAAGCACCGCCCTCATCTCTAGGACGTTGATATGCAAAGAGGTCTCTACGTCGTTCCATGTGCCTTGGACTGTCCTGCCTGAAAAATGCCCCCCACCCCACCCCAGGCGAGAAGCATCCATGGTCACTGTGTTGACTGGCGGAGGTAGTGAGAAGGGACATCCCGTGTGGAGGTTGGGAGACTGGAGCCACCACAGGAGCGATTTTCTGCAAACCTTGCTTAAGGAAATGGGGTGAGACAGAGGGTTACGAGACAGGGACCATTGTACCTGGAGGGTACACTGCAGAACCTCATGTTCAACGGGGCCAGTGGCAGCAGAGGGATTGCAGCCGCCATAGATCCTAGGGCCCTCAGGATCAATTCCGCCGAAGGAGTTTGCAGTTGATGGATGGCCTGCACGTGCAACATCAGGTTCCGAAGCCGATCTGGAGTCAAGAACGCAAGCATCTGTCTAGAATCCAGTCTCGCCCCTATAAAATCCAACACCTGTGTAGGGATGAGAGAGGATTTGGTCATGTTGATGGTTAATCCTAATAGTGGAGCCAGACTGAGGAAATAATCCCTGCATGAACAAAGTAGATGCCTTGTTGGGGCTGTGAGGAGCCAGTCGTCCAGGTATGGAAAGACCTGAATTCCCTGGAGTCTCAGGTGGGCCGCTATTACCGCTAGGACCTTGGTGAACACCCTGGGGGCTGAGGTGAGACCGAAGGGGAGGACCCTAAACTGAAAGTGACTGGCTCCCAGCCGGAAGCGGAGAAACCTCCTGGAACGCCTGTCCACTAGAATGTGATAGTACGCATCCTTGAGGTCTATGGAGCACATCCAGTCGTCCTCCCACAATAAGGGGAGGACGAATTGCAACGTGACCATTTGGAACTTTTCTTTGGGTACCGCCAGGTTTAGGAGAGAGAGGTCGAGGATGGACCTCAAGTCCCCCGTCTTTTTTGGCACCAGAAAGAACCTGGAGTAAAACCCTGATCCGACTTGATCTGGGGGGACGGGCTGGATGGCTCTTTTTTTGCAGCAATTGCTGAATTTCTGCAGCAGCCACCTCCTTCTGACCGGGTGGAACGTCGGGAAGGCTTCTGATTCTGGGGTTTACTATAAAGGGAATTTAGTAACCTCTGGATATAATACGTAGCACCCAGCGATCCGTTGTTATGGACTCCCATTTTGCTAGGTGCCTTGAAAAATGCCCCCCGACTGCCTCCAGACTGGAGCAGTCGGGTAACCCCTCAGGGGTTCTGCGTGGGCCTCTCAGAGAACGGTTCTCTGGACCCAAAATTCCTAGGACCCCCTCTGCCTCTGGGGTGGCGTCCTCCCTGTCCTCCTCTGCCATGAGAGGACTGGTTGTCCTGAGCAGACTGGGATTGATGCAATTTTCAGAACCACATCTTCTTCTGACCCTTTTGGTTCTTGGAAAAGGACCTCTGGGGCACAGAGAAGCAGACTCCGACAGCAGACAAGGTCTTCCCGTCTTTCTCACTCTGGACTAGAGTGTCGCGAATGGTTTTGCTGAACAGTGCAGAACCATCAAAAGGGGTATTTGCGAATGATGCCTTAAAGGGTTCCGAGAAGTTACAGTGACGGAGCCAGGCCTGTCTCCTCATGACAAGCCCGACTCCGCCTGCTCTCGTGGCACCCTCCATAGCATGAGACAATAGCCGCAAAGAGGTGTTAGAGATAGAGCGGAGGGTGGCCATTCGGGAGGAGTACAGATCCTTGTCTCCCTCAGACATGGACCCTGGGGGAGAAGCAGCGTATTCCTTAATTAGATTCCACTGCATCCGAATAACGTGTGCCATGTAGTTCAAGGCCCTCATAGAGAAGGTCGCTGAACTGAAGGCCCGCTTCCCAAGACGGTCCATCGCGTGAGACTCCTTGCTCGGAGGATGAACAGTGGGGCTCTCCTGAGCCAACTATTTCTTGGTGGCTGCAGCCACCAACATGGCATCCACAGGGGGACCTCTGCTCCAGTGTGATCTCTCTGCATGGGGACTCAAAATTTTGTCTGGATGCTTGGGGATCGGCTCTACGGTGTCCGGTTCTTTCCAAGCCCTAGAGGATATGAGATCCACCGGGGGGTCGGGTGGAGGGGACACCCAAGAGGTGGATGGTCCTGCCTCAAACGCCTCAAGGAATACGGACTCATCAGAGGAAGCCTTGGGGGCAGACCACCCACCCCTGATTTTGAGCATTTCCATGATGTCTCCAAAGGAGACATCCTCGGGGGGTGACCTAGGGGAGCCTTCCCCTTCATCCAAGTCCGTATCTTCGGTAAGACTTTCAGGGGAGTCTATGTGCCTCCTTTTGCACTTTGCCTTGTGAGGAATCTCCTCGGGGGGGCTGTCCGAGGAGTCCTCACGGGCTGTATCCTGTTCCACTGGAACTCCTAAAGGCGCTGAGGCAGGCTGCCCCGAGGGCCAGATGAGGGGAGCCAGGACCAGATGAGAAGGAGTGCGGGAGGGAGCCGAAGCCAAGACCGGAGGCCTGGAAGCACGCAACAGTGCCCTCTCCACCTCTGTGAAAGCCGAGGGGGAGCCGCTCTCTGACGGATCCGAGATCAAACTCCCACTCGGATCCGAAGTGGGGATCAGACCCGGTGCCGAGAACGTCGGATCCGAAGGACCAGTGTGCTCCGACCTGGATGGAGCCGAAAGCACACCGAAACCCTCGGATCCGAAGCTCGGCCCATGGCTCCGAGAGGTCAGATCCGACAAACTCGAGGGAGCAGTCGGAGCCGACGTGCCCAGCATGGTTGGCTCCGACCTACCCCCGGATCCAACGTGGCTCGGCTCCGAGCGCTCCGAACCTGGAATGCGGGTCGGAGAAGGAGCTATAGGAGCAAAAAAAGGGGTTGAGCTCCCCCCCCGGAGGGGGGGGCAAGAGCACTCCCATCTGCATCTGGGCCTGGATGAATCTCCTCATCATCCAGTCCATGTCAGCATCAGACATGCTAAAAGTGGACCTCGAAGAGGCCACCGAGGCAGACTTGGAGTGTCGCCACGATGACCTCGACGGGGACCGGATCACTTCTTCCTCGGGTCCCGGGGAGAAACACGGGGATCGGATCCAAGGAGGAGGAGATCAAAAAGACTTGGATGGAGAAGCCTTCTTGGTGGGCGGGGCCGATGAGGAGTCATCGGCCTGCCGCTTAAGGTGCTTCTCCCGGCACTTCTCTTTCCTGGCCTCCCTATCTTCCGGAGCCGAAGCAGGAGGTTGAGTCCCAGTCGGAGGAAGGGAGGCAGAAGTGACCGCTACCGGGGGGGTAGTGGGCACCGAAATACTGGAGGCCGAAGCACAGTCTGGGGGTAGAAGGCCCGCCAGAACTAGCTTCGACCTTTGATTCTTGAGTGCCCTGGGGTTGAACGCCACGCAAATCGCACAACCCAAAGAGAGGTGTTCAACCCCAAGGCACCTAACGCACTGAGTGTGGCCATCAGCCAGTGAAAGCTTGTGACCACACTCGGTGCATTTTGAAAAAATGGCTTTAGGGGCCTCCGACATTACTACAGTAAAGCACACTCACTAGGCCCCTAACACTCAAGTCACACACACACGCTACGACCAGCGGGAGAGGGAGAAATATTTTAAATTAAATTAAATTTAAGCTGAAAGCTAAAATAATAAGATTAGTGTAAAGGGTAAACCTACCACGCACACACAATCACTCACTCAGAAAGAAGAAAGAAAAACCTTTTTTTCTCACAAAAACGCTAAGAGCTCTGGAACCTAGCTGTTGCTTGAAGAGCAGCAAACTAGATTTGAGGTCAGTTAGGGTAGGCAGGGGATTATGGGTAAGGGGGAGGAGCTAGGAGCTCGGATCTATGCTATGATAGAAGTTGCCGGCTCAGATCCGTGATCGGATCTGTATCCCACAGGTTGCTGACAAATGAAGTTCCTACTTCAGATCTAAAAATAGCTTCTTACAGAAGATCTCCTAAACAATGAAAGGTATTACAAAAAGATTTAAATTTCAAACAAATAATAATAATATTATTGAAGAACTAAAAAAATTCAATAAAAACCATAAAGCTAAATCCTGATATTGGTGCTATATTAGAAAGTTTCAGAAACTATTATTTATATTTCAACAAAAAAGTTATAAATACAGAAAAAGATTTAACTTCAATTATTAACCAGTCCTTAAAATAAAAAATCTCTTACTTGCAAGAAACTAATTTATTAGATTCTGCATCTATACAATAAATACATCAAAAAATGAAAATGATTAAATCTAATGGCTATTTGTATAAGTAGTTAGAGTTCCTTGAACTTTCTCTTTTATTTAAGGTTATCTGCAGAGGATTTTATTTAAAGTTTACAAGAAAGTTTGCAATATACTCATTGATGTGGATTGACATTTAAGATATGTTCATTATAAGAACAGAGCTGACATAAGCAAAAGTAAAATCCTAAAATGAGGAAAATTATTTGTGGTTTATAAATCTTTGTCATCTTTTTAATAACATACATCTAATTAATTTTCCCCTGTTTAAAACTCTTATAAATTATTAATAATACATTAATAATGTAGAAGTAAGTTTTAGTTTAATCAAATGTCATGTTGTATCACTATAATAGTAAAATTACAAACTGGAATATCAAAATGCTTCTGTTGAAGTTTTGTAAAAAAAACTCTGTTTCATATGTAAAAGTATATATTCATTCTAGTATCTAAAGCTTTGTGTCATCTAAGAGTTTTTCTTTATATAATTTTTATAAAATATAGTATACCATTTTAGATATGTATTATTACATTTTATCATGGGAATACTATGTCAATATGAAACTTCCTAAGTACAGGAAGTAATTATATTCTGAAAATTTTGGAAAAAGTAAAATTGGAGTATTCATATGCTGTTTTCTTTACTTGCATATTATTTTCTCTCATAAAAAATCATTATATTATAACTAACTGACATTCTTATATAGTTCTCAGTATACATTTTTGTACAGTAAAGCTTGCATAATATGATAATTAATTTTTCTTTGCTTGATTAAGATAGTCTTGTGATTTGTTGTCTGGCAGTTACCACTGAGGATTAAGGTTATTATCTGTTAACAATCTTCATCCAGTACTTAATCGGGCAGTGCTCCAGGGCAATGGTAGATTATAATAGGTATGATCTGGGCAACTGCCTGGGGCCCATAACTCAAAGGGGGTTGATGACAAAAGAATGAGAGGGGCACTGGCATAACACTTTTTTTCTATTTTATTTTATTTAACAATGACCTCTTTTAAACACTTAGAAGTGTAGCTAAATGCTACACTGTCCTTTTTAAAAAGTTATGACTTCTTCAGCAAACAGCCAAAGTTCTGATGTTGAATGGGGAGGTGGTTGATTAACTGAAATAACATTCAGTTGGGTAGTGCAATTAACCTATCTTTATGGTTTATGTTCCTTTGCACCGTCAAGCAGTTACTTCGACAAATGAAATGAATGGAACAGAGAAATATTAGATATTTAAATAAAACTAAAAGAATGTAAAAAAGAAGGGAATAAAACAAGAGTCAATAAGGGGAGATAAAGGCCCTTAATAAAAATATGGGTTATTTCATAAAACTGAATTAGCTTTAGAAAAACTAAAAATAGCTTCTTACTGAAGATCTCCTAAACAAGTAAAAGTATTACAAAAAGATTTAAATTTCAAACAAACAATAATATTAAAGAACTAAAAAATTCAGTAAAAAACAAAGATCTAAATTCAGATATTGGTGGTATATTAGAAAGTTTTGGAAACTATTATTTATATTTCAATCAAAAAGTAATAAATAGAGAAAAAAATTTTAACTTCAATTATTGACCATTCCCTAATAAAAAAAAAATCTCTTCCTTGCAAAAAACTAATTTATTAAATTCTGCATCTATACAATAAATAAATCAAGAAGTAAAAATTATTAAACATAATAAAGCTCCTGGAAATTATGGCATTATTCCAGAATTGTATAAAATATTCCCCCAAAAGTATAATGAATTTACATAATGTCATAGTAAAGACATACAATCTAGAACAATTGCCACTATCATGGAATTATTCCTTGATTACTCCAATTATAAAAGAAGGTAAAGATCCACAAATATGGTCTTCATACAGACCTATTTATTTGCTTAATATATAGCATATATTTGTTATATCTAGTTTGGCAGATAGATTAAAATTAATTTTACTGAGTTTAATCAGTTTAAATCAATATGGTTTTAGTTATAAAAGACAAACTTCTGATAATATAAAAAATATTTTTACTCTTATAGATGTTATGAATAATAGGAAATTTTAATATTTTTTATATTATCCTAGATATTGAAAAAGCATTTGATTCATTAGATTGGGATTTTTTTTATTTGTGGTGTTAAATATGTTTGCTTTCATTTTCAGCTTGTTTCACTGCTAACATCTATGTATAATAATAAAGCATATATAAAGGTGGGTCCATTTACCTCAAATTTTATAAAAATTACAAAAGGAACTAAACAAGGTTGTCCTCTTTCCTCATTGTTATTTACAAGGATAAATCCCATGGAGGTACCACCTCTTTAACTGGAGGCCTAAGGAGGAAGGTACCCTTGAGGAAGGTCTTACACAGTTTGGAAGTGATAAGAGGGCCAGACTCTTGCCCCATGTGATAGTATGAGATTGCTGCCAGTTGTACCTTGACTGTGGAAGAACTAGCCACCTGGTGAAAGAGAGAGGTTAGAAAATCTAGAACCGACGATATCGGGGCTGTAAAAGGGTCTAAACGACGGTGTTCTGCCCAAATGGTGAAGTGTTTCCACTTAATCCGATAAACCTTCCTGGTGGAAGGCTTGTGAGCTGCTACAAGAATGGCTTTGACCGGTGAAGAGATCCCGGGAGTCCTTATGAGGAGTGGAACTGGAGCAACCAAGCCGTCAGCTTGAGGTTGACCAGGTTCGGAGTCAGAAGACCGAGAGGGTGAGAAATGAGATCTGGAATGGGATCCAGAATCCATGGTAGATACACTAGGTGAGACCATAGGTAAGGGAACCACGTCTGATGAGGCCAGAATGGGGCAATGAGGATCATCTTGCTCCCCAGCAGCCTGGCTTTCTGTAGTAATTTCAACATCAGGGAAAGAGGAGGGTAAGCATAAAGCAGACCGGGAGGCCAAGCATGAACTAGAGAGTCTCTTGGGGACTCCCACAGAGGGGGGATCAGAGCGAAGTAATCGTTGCATTTGGTGTTTGAAGGAGAGGCAAAAAGATCACAACAAAATTGCCCCCATCAGGCAAATACTTGCTCTGCAACTCAATGGTTGAGAGACCATTCGTAAGGAGTCAGGATAGTACGACTGAGCCTGTCCGCTAGAATGTTGGACCGTCCCAGAATGTGCGTTGCTATGAGAAAGCGGTTGGTGGAAATTGCCCATTCCCACACTCACATGGCCTCGCGGCAAAGGGGGTAAGACCTGGTTCCCCTCAGTTTGTTGATGTACCAGACGACCGACATGTTGTCTGTCTGTACCGCAATCGTCCCTACCGGAAGAGAGTTGTGTAGTGCCTGCAACGTCAAAAGCACCGCCCCCATCTCTAGGACGTTGATATGCAAAGAGGTCTCTACGTCGTTCCATGTGCCTTGGACTGTCCTGCCTGAAAAATGCCCACCCCAGGCGAGAAGCATCCGTGGTCACTGTGTCGACTGTTGGAGGTAGTGAGAAGGGACATCCCGTGTGGAGGTTGGGAGACTGGAGCCACCACAGGAGCGATTTTCTGCAAACCTTGCTTAAGGAAATGGGGTGAGACAGGGGGTTGCGAGACAGGGACCATTGTACCTGGAGGGTCCACTGCAGAACCCTCATGTTCAACCGGGCCAATGGCAGCAGAGGGATTGCAGCCGCCATAGATCCTAGGGCCCTCAGGATCAATTCCGCCGAAGGAGTTTGCAGTTGAAGGATGGCCTGCATGTGCAACATCAGGTTCCGAAGCCGATCTGGAGTCAAGAACGCAAGCATCTGTCTGGAATCCAGTCTCGCTCCTATAAAATCCAACACCTGTGTAGGGATGAGAGAGGATTTGGTCATGTTGATGGTTAATCCTAATAGTGGAGCCAGACTGAGGAAATAATCCCTGCATGAACAAAGTATATGCCTTGTTGGGGCTGTGAGGAGCCAGTCGTCCAGGTATGGAAAGACCTGAATTCCCTGGAGTCTCAGGTGGGCCGCTATTATCGCTAGGACCTTGGTGAACACCCTGGGGGCTGATGTGAGACCGAAGGGGAGGACCCTCAATTGAAAGTGACTGGCTCCCAGCCGGAAGCGGAGAAACCTCCTGGAACGCCTGTCCACTAGAATGTGATAGTATGCATCCTTGAGGTCTATGGAGCACATCCAGTCATCCTCCCGCAATAAGGGGAGGACGGATTGCAACGTGACCATTTGGAACTTTTCTTTGGGTACCGCCAGGTTTAGGAGAGAGAGGTCGAGGATGGACCTCAAGTCCCCCGTCTTTTTTGGCACCAGAAAGAACCTGGAGTAAAACCCTGATCCGACTTGATCTGGGGGGATGGGCTGGATGGCTCTTTTTTGCAGAAGCTGCTGAATTTCTGCAGCAGCCGCCTCCCTCTGACTGGGTGGAACGTCAGGAAGGCTTCTGATTCTGGGGTTTACTATAAAGGGAATTTGGTAACCTCTGGATATAATACGAAGCACCCAGCGATCCGTTGTTATGGACTCCCATTTTGCTAGGTGCCTCGAAAAATGCCCCCTGACTGCCTCCAGAGTGGAGCAGTCGGGTAACCCCTCAGGGGTTCTGCGTGAGCCTCTCAGAGAATGGTTCTCTGGACCCAAAATTCCTAGGACCCCCTCTGCCTCTGGGGCGGTGTCCTCCCTGTCCTCCTCTGCCACGAGAGGACTGGTTGTCCTGAGCAGACTGGGATTGATGCGATTTTCGGAACCACATCTTCTTCTGACCCTTTTGGTTCTTGGAAAAGGACCTCTGGGGCACAGAGAAGCGGACTCCAATGGCAGACAAGGTCTTCCCGTCTTTCTCGCTCTGGACAAGAGTGTCGCGAATGGTTTTGCCGAACAGTGCAGAACCATCAAAAGGGGCATTCGTGAATGACGCCTTAAAGGGTTTCGAGAAGTCACAGTGATGGAGCCAGGCCTGTCTCCTCATGACAAGCCCGACTCTGCCTGCTCTAGTGGCACCCTCCGTAACATGAGACAATAGCCACATAGAGGTGTTAGAGATAGAGCGGAGGGTGGCTATTCGGGAGGAGTACAGATCCTTGTCTCCCTCCAACATGGACCCTGGGGGGAAGCAGCGTATTCCTTAATTAGATCCCACTGCATCCGAATAACGTGTGCCATGTAGTTCAAGGCCCTCATAGAGAAGGTCGCTGAACTGAAGGCCCGCTTCCCAAGACGGTCCATCGCGTGAGACTCCTTGCTCGGAGGATGAACAGTGGGGCTCTCCTGAGCCAACTCTTTCTTGGTGGCTGCAGCCACCAACATGGCATCCACAGGGGGACCTCTGCTCCAGTGTGATCTCTCTGCAGGGGGACTCAAAATTTTGTCTGGATGCTTGGGGATCGGCTCTACAGTGTCCGGTTCCTTCCAAGCCCTAGAGGATATGAGATCCACCAGGGGGTCGGGTGGAGGGGACACCCAAGAGGTAGATGGTCCTGCCTCAAATGCCTCAAGGAATATGGACTCATCAGAGGAAGCCTTGGGGGCAGACCACCCACCCCTGATTTTGAGCATTTCCATGATGTCTCCAAAGGAGACATCCTCGGGGGGTGACCTAGGGGAGCCATCCCCTTCATCCAAGTCCGTATCTTCAGTGAGACTCTCAGGGGAGTCTATGTGCCTCCTTTTGCACTTTGCCTTGTGAGGAATCTCCTCGGGTGGGGTTGTCCGATGAGTCCTCACGGGCTGTATCCTGTTCCACTGGAACTCCTAAAGGCGCTGAGGCAGGCTGCCCTGAGGGCCGGATGAGGGGAGCCAGAACGAGATGAGAAGGAGTGCTGGAGGGAGCCGAAGCCAGGACCAGAGGCCTGGAAGCACTCGACAGTGCCCTCTCCACCGCAGCAAAAGCCGAGGGGGGCCGCTCTCTGACGGATCTGAGATCCGACTCCCACTCGGATCTGAAGTGGGGATCGGACCCGGCGCAGAGAACATCGCATCCAAAGGACCAGTGTGCTCTGACCGGGATGGAGCCAAAAGCACACCGAATCCTTCGGATCCGAAGCTCGGCCCAAGGCTCCGAGAGGTCGGATCTGACAAACTCGAGGGAGCAGTCGGAGCCGAAGTGCCCAGCACGGTCAGCTCCAACCTACCCCCGGATCCGATGTGGCTCGGCTCCAAGTGCTCCAAATCCAGAATGCGGGTCGGAGAAGGAGCTATAGGAGTGAAAAAAGGTTTTGAGCTCCCCCCTCGGAGGGGGGGAGGCAAGAGCACTCCCATCTGTATCTGGGCCTGGATGAATCTCCTCATCATCCGGTCCATGTCAGCATCAGACATGCTAAAAGTGGACCTCGAAGAGACCACCGAGGCAGACCTGGAGTGTCACCTCAATGACCTCGACGGGGACCGGATCACCTCCTCCTCGGGTCCCGGGGAGAAACACGAGGATCGGATCTGAGCAGGAGTAGATCGAGAAGACTTGGATGGAGAAGCCCTCTTAGTGGGCGGGGCCAATGAGGAGTCATCGGCCCACCGCTTAAGGTGCTTCTCCCGCCGCTTCACTTTCCTGGCCTCCCTATCCTCCGGAGTCAAAGCAGGAGGTTGAGTCCCTGTCGGAGGAAGGGAGGCAGGAGTGACCGCTACCAGGGGGTAGCGGGCACCGAAGTACCGGAGGCCGAAGCAGAGTCTGGGGGTAGAAGGCCCGCCAGAACTAGCTTCGACCTTCAATCCTTGAGTGCCCTGGGGTTGAATGCCATGCAAATCGAGCAACCCAAAGAGAGGTGTTCAACCCCAAGGCACCTAACGCACTGAGTGTGGCCATCAGCCAGTGAAAGCTTGTGACCACACTCGGTGCATTTCGAAAAAATGGCTTTAGGGGCCTCCGACATTACTACAGTAAAGCACACTCACTAGGCCCCTAACACTCAAGTCACACACACACACGCTACGACCAGCAGGGGAGGGAGAAATATTTTAAATTAAATTAAATTTAAGCTGAAAGCTAAAATAATAAGATTAGTGTAAAGGGTAAACCTACCACGCACACACAAACACTCACTCAGAAAGAAGAAAGAAAAACCTTTTTTTCTCACAAAAATGCTAAGAGCTCTGGAACCTAGCTGTTGCTTGAAGAGCGGCAAACTAGATCTGAGGTCAGTTAGGGTAGGCAGGGGATTATGGGTAAGGGGGAGGAGCTAGGAGCTCGGATCTATGCTATGATAGAAGTTGCCGGCTCAGATCCGAGATCGGATCTGTATCCCACAGGTTGCTGACAAATGAAGTTCCTACTTCAGATCTAAAAATAGCTTCATACTGAAGATCTCCTAAACAATGAAAGGTATTACAAAAAGATTTAAATTTCAAACAAATAATAATAATATTATTGAAGAACTAAAAAAAATTCAATAAAAAACATAAAGCTAAATCCTGATATTGGTGCTATATTAGAAAGTTTCAGAAACTATTATTTATATTTCAACAAAAAAGTTATAAATACAGAAAAAGATTTAACTTCAATTATTAACCGGTCCTCAAAATAAAAAATCTCTTACTTGCAAGAAACTAATTTATTAGATTCTGCATCTATACAATAAATACATCAAAAAGTGAAAATGATTAAATCTAATGGCTATTTGGATAAGTAGTTAGAGTTCCTTGAAGTTTCTCTTTTATTTAAGGTTATCTGCAGAGGATTTTATTTAAAGTTTACAAGAAAGTATGCAATATACTCATTGATGTGTATTGACATTTAAGATATGTTCATTATAAGAACAGAGCTGACATAAGCAAAAGTAAAATCCTAAAATGAGGAAAATTATTTGTGGTTTATAAATCTTTGTCATCTTTTTAATAACATACATCTAATTCATTTTCCCTGTTTAAAACTTTTATAAATTATTAATAATACATTAATAATGTAGAAGTAAGTTTTAGTTTAATCAAATGTCATGTTGTATCACTATAATAGTAAAATTACAAACTGGAATATCAAAATGCTTCTGTTGAAGTTTTGTAAAAAAAACTCTGTTTCATATGTGAAAGTATATATTCATTCTAGTATCTAAAGCTTTGTGTCATCTAAGAGTTTTTCTTTATATAATTTTTATAAAATATAGTATACCATTTTAGATATATATTATTACATTTTATCATGGGAATACTATGTCAATATGAAACTTCCTAAGTACAGGAAGTAATTATATTCTGAAAATTTTGGAAAAAGTAAAATTGGAGTATTCATATGCTGTTTTCTTTACTTGCATATTATTTTCTCTCATAAAAAATCATTATATTATAACTAACTGACATTCTTATACAGTTCTCAGTATACATTTTTGTACAGTAAAGCTTGCATAATATGATAATTAATTTTTCTTTGCTTGATTAAGATAGTCTTGTGATTTGTTGTCTGGCAGTTACCACTGAGGATTAAGGTTATTATCTGTTAACAATCTTCATCCAGTACTTAATCGGGCAGTGCTCCAGGGCAATGGTAGATTATAATAGGTATGATCTGGGCAACTGCCTGGGGCCCATAACTCAAAGGGGGCTGATGACAAAAGAATGAGAGGGGCACTGGCATAACACTTTTTTTCTATTTTATTTTATTTAACAGTGACCTCTTTTAAACACTTAGAAGTGTAGCTAAATGCTACACTGTCCTTTTTAAAAAGTTATGACTTCTTCAGCAAACAGCCAAAGTTCTGATGTTGAATGGGGAGGTGGTTGATTAACTGAAATAACATTCAGTTGGGTAGTGCAATTAACCTATCTTTATGGTTTAGGTTCCTTTGCACCGCAAAGCAGTTACTTCGACAAATGAAATGAATGGAACAGAGAAATATTAGATATTTAAATAAAACTAAAAGAATGTAAAAAAGAAGGGAATAAAACAAGAGTCAATATGGGGAGATAAAGGCCCTTAATAAAAATATGAGTTACTTCATAAAACTGAATTAGCTTTAGAAAAACTAAAAATAGCTTCTTACTGAAGATCTCCTAAACAAGTAAAAGTATTACAAAAAGATTTAAATTTCAAACAAACAATAATATTAAAGAACTAAAAAATTCAGTAAAAAACAAAGATCTAAATTCAGATATTGGTGGTATATTAAAAAGTTTTGAAAACTATTATTTATATTTCAATCAAAAAGTAATAAATAGAGAAAAAAATTTTAACTTCAATTATTGACCATTCCTTAATAAAAAAAAATCTCTTCCTTGCAAAAAACTAATTTATTAAATTCTGCATCTATACAATAAATAAATCAAGAAGCAAAAATTATTAAACATAATAAAGCTCCTTGAAATTATGGCATTATTCCAGAGTTGTATAAAATATTCCCCCAAAATTATAATGAATTTACAAAATGTCGTAGTAAAGACATACAATCTAGAACAATTGCCACTATCATGGAATTATTCCTTGATTACTCCAATTATAAAAGAAGGTAACAATCCACAAATATGGTCTTCATACAGACCTATTTATTTGATTAATATATAGCATATATTTGTTATATCTAGTTTGGCAGATAGATTAAAATCAATTTTACTGAGTTTAATCAGTTTAAATCAATATGGTTTTAGTTATAAAAGACAAACTTCTGATAATATAAAAATAATTTTTACTCTTATAGATGTGATGAATAATAGGAAATTGTAATATTTTTTATATTATCCTAGATATTGAAAAAGCATTTGATTCATTAGATTGGGATTTTTTTATTTGAGGTGTTAAATATGTTTGCTTTCATATTCAGCTTGTTTCACTGCTAACATCTATGTATAATAATAAAGCATATATGAAGTTGGGTCCATTTACCTCAAATTTTATAAAAATTACAAAAGGAACTAAACAAGGTTGTCCTCTTTCCTCATTGTTATTTAGTTAACTATTGAGATACTTGCAATATTAATTCATATAAAATAATTCAAAGTTTGGAGATTAATCAAGAATATAATTCTACAATTATACTATTTGCTGATGATATTTCTTTAATACTGCAATATTTTAATGAAATATTAGAGAGAACTTAAGAATATTATAGGAAAATTTCAAAAGATTACATTTTAAAAACTCTAAATGTAATAAATCTAATTACCTTTTTACCAATAAAAAAGTTCATTAAATTCAGATAATTATTTAATAGCAAAAGAAACTACTAATTTGTCCTATTTAGGAATTCATATATTAAAAAATACTGAAGAAACTACAAATTCCGACTATGGAAAAATATATCCTCTTTATGTTATCTGATCAAATCTTTGAAAAGGATTTTCAATTCATTTGAAGATAGATTACAAATAATTAAAATGATTCTATTAACTCAATCTCTTATAATTCAACCCAATAAAATCAAAAGAATAAATAAATTACTTATTAATTTTTATGGTGTCCAAGTAAACCTAGATTAAGTATGATTCATTTTACAGCATGGAACTCTAAAAGTATTAATTTCCCAAATATAGAACATATGCAAAAGCAATAACTGTGAACATTATTTTTAACTGATTGGATAACAAAGTGTATTACAAACTGGAAAATCAGGTCTATATTAGTTCATCAAAATACGTATTCATCAAATACTTATTCTTGGACAGCTAAACAGCAAAATTCATTACAGTGAAGCACAGAATTTCTCCCAGGGTTAAGAAGCACTGGGCCATCAGTACAACGTTGCCCTTTTCCCCTACTGTAGTGTGATCTTGGAGTTGGTATATATAGTTAGGGGGTTCCCCCACATTGGGGGTGTGGGGGCAAAGTTCCCCACTTTGGTGGATTTGATTTAATGCAGTGTGTGTTTTGGAGTGCTAGAGGGCTTTGGTGGATTTGTTTTAGTGTGATGTGTGTTCTGGAGTGCTAGAGGGTGAGTGTTCCCTAACCCTGGGAAAAACTCCATGCTTTGCTGTAATGAATTTTGCTGTTTAGCCTTCACTGAATATGTATTCAATGAATATGTATTCAAATGAATTAATATAGACCTGGAAAATCTAACATTACCATTTACTTAATACAAAAAAACTGAATTCTTTGGACTCAATTAATATAAAATCATATAACCCTTTTTGTTTTTTTTATATGTAATTATAGACAAGCTTCTATATATTCTCAAACTACATCTAATTATATAAATTTAATTTTAAAAACATTTTAAAAAATTACACCACTCAATTCAAGTTTTAGATTTTGGCTTGAATCCCTTATTACACAGTAAACCAGGAATCACACTGGGTATATTGAAACCACAAAACCAATCTGGAAGGAATATAACTGCCACGAGATGTACACAAAAAAAGTTTATTGAAACCTTAGTTACAGCCTGATGAAAGTGCTTAATCTTGAGTTTAATAAACTGTTTTTTGTATACATCTCATGGCAGTTCTTTTCCTTCCAGTTTTGTGTTGTGGTTTGAGTTCCTTATTCTTTTTTCCCTAACAAAACAATTAATAATAATTTGCCAACACATTTGCTTAACTGTTGGAAAAGATAACATTTTATTGCTGGTATTAATGCTTTGAAGAAAATAAAATGAAATCTTTAGAGTCTATGTGCTTAGAATTTAATATTGATGTTAATGATTTGATTCATGTAAAATTTGTTATAACATCAATTCTGACCAAATTATCTCATCTATCCAAGCCAAGATGTGTTGGGTTTCCAGAGTGGATTCAATTTTTAAATGAAACTATCTACAAAAATCAGGAATGGATAATTTAATTTCCGAATTACATTCAAATATAGCTAAAGATATTTATAGTTTAAATTATTTTTTTACCTTTATCAGAAAAGAATATCAGATAGCTTTAACAACAAAATAAAAAGCAACTTTTTATCCATTAAGAGTACATCTTGGACCCTATATTGCAGATTATTTACTTGGAAGTTTATATACAGAGCTCTTTAAACTCCTATCAGAGTTGCTAAAATGAGAAAAGAAAATATATCTGAATATTGGAGATCTAAAAACATCGTAATGCTAATTGGTCACATATGTTTTATGATTGTTATATGATGTGCAATTTTTGGGAAAGGATACAAGATTTTTTTAAAGCTTTATGGAATGATTCTTTCATTTTAATGAAAGAGATTACATTTTTTTCAGCTTAAATGTGTTTAGGTTGTTTTGTTTTTATTTTTTTTATTCATGGCTTGTACTACTTATCAATAATCTGGTCTCAGGCATTTTGTATAAATTGTAAATATTTTTATATTGTAAATATTTCATTTATTTGCACCTTGTCTTGTTATATTCAATCATCATGTTATATTTTAAAAAGCGTAACATTTTATGTAACCATTTTCAAAAAATTAATAAAATACTTTAAGAAAAAAATATTTGACACATTGGAGGAGGCAACCCCAATTGTTAGTAAAAAGAAAATCCTTAATAATACTGAAGAAATGGAAGAAATTTAAACAAAGCAGTGAACACTGAAATCAAATACAACACAAACACAATTATTTTTGCAGGGAGCAAAGCCATCATACACTCCCAGTGAGGAAACAACTATTACACACACACACACACACACACACACACACACACACACACACACACACACACACACACACACATTCTGGAATCACTTTACCTTGGAGTAAGGTAACTCTCTGAGATATTGTAGTCTCAGAATTTTATACAAGAACAACAATCACATTATAATATTTTCTCTTCCAAGTGTTGAGCAAATGTAAGCTGAACCTATGTCTTGCTCCCACGTTGGGGGTTATGAAATTCATCCTTGCTCCAATGTTGATCACCTGGGTATATAGGCATATTGACTATCACAGAAGAGGGTTATCTACATAAAATATGATACAAAAGTTAAGTTTGCCAAGATTAAAGAGTTAGTGAAAAGAAAAGAAAAAAAATAGAACTGGACCATAAATAAAGCCCTGGATTATCCCAAAAATAACGAGAGAAGGAGGGGATAATGCATTTGGGAATTCTGTACAACATACCCACCTCATGAATTATTTTCTGAGGTGGAGATGAGGGTTGCCATAAATGTTGTAAGAGTAGACAGTAGTCCATAGCAAAGGATGGGGTTAAAAAAAAGTTGTCTGGCAGTTACCACAGAGGATTAAGGTTATTATCTGTTAACAATCTTCATCCAGTACTTAATCGGGCAGTGCTCCAGGGCAATGGTAGATTATAATAGGCATGATCTGAGCAACTGCCTGGGGCCCATAACTCAAAGGGGGTTGATGACAAAAGAATGAGAGGGGCACTGACATAACACTTTTTTCTATTTTATTTTATTTAACACTGACCTCTTTTAAACACTTAGAAGTGTAGTTAAATGCTACACTGTCCTTTTTAAAAAGTTATGACTTCTTCAGCAAACAGCCAAAGTTCTGATGTTGAATGGGGAGGTAATTGATTAACTGAAATGACACTCAGTTGGGTAGTGCAATTAACCTATCAGTCTGTAGACATTTTGTACCTTGGTGAAGAAACATTGGCAAATTAAACAGTAAAGGGATAATCATTGGTTGGGGATGCACCTGTGTGAAGTAAATAATTTTTCCTTCAAGCTGGGAGAAAACCAGAGTAAAATGGGGGACAGTGGACAGCTCTGCAACTGTTTTTGATTTTTCCTCTTATTTCTGGTCTTTTCCTCATAAAGTTGGTAGGGTCAGATTACAGCCTCCTTCTCAACTGTTCCTCCATAAGTTTGCCTCATAATTTTTATCTGTCCCTAGTAAAATTTGTGGTTTTGTAGCAAATCATTGAGGACTACAGTCATATATTATGACAGTTATTTGAGTATCAGAATTCTTAAAGCATAACATTCAGAAACTGATTACTAATGCAAAATATTACTTAACAACTTTCTCAGTATTTAGGAGCATTTTTGGGGCTTGTCCCTCATTTTTTTGGCTTTGTCCTACACTAAAACTGCTGCAAGAAGATATTGTTGTGAATGAGTCTGGCTATTTGCATATCCCCCACATTTTACCCTTTATTTTGCAGAATGCCACTGATAATGGTTCTTATTTATGGCCTGTTCCTTGTCAAATGTGTAGTTCTCCAGCAAATTGTTGGGATTTCATGCAATAAGTTATGACATAATTTGAGTTCCAGACTTCATATCCTTCCAATTTTGCATACCTAGATAAATCCTGTTATTTTAACAGCTTTCTAAATATGTAACAGTGATTTTTAAATGTTGTCCCTGACCTGGTTTTGTGCATTTGTTCTGCATTATTTTTTGGCTCCGTCTCAGATTTTTGTGCAAAAAAGTTAAGAGGTGCACATTTACTTTGTTAGGGGAAGAGGCTTGGTGCATAGCTCTTATCCACTGGTTCATAGGAAAGTAATTGGCTAACTGTCCTTGCTGGCCATTTTGAGCCTAGCCAGTTTATCTTTTGGTGCAATTAACTTATCCTGTTTGGTGCTTGGCCTTGCCCATTCCCTGGTCCATAATTATATATTACCCCTACTGAGAATAACTAGGATCATAACATAGATAATTTGAGGGGTCCTACAAGTTGAATAAAACATTTAGGTGCTGCCTCTGTATATTTGAAGTAAATTTTGTATTACCCATCCATAGATTCAAGTTGCACTTGACTATGGACAGGGATGACCTTTGTTTTACATGGATGTGGAGTCTGCTCCAAAGCAGTTGTATCCTGTGCAAGTTTTTATTTTGATGTTGCATAAGACATTTTGAGACCCAGACAGAGTATTTTTAATGAATTTATACTTACTGATGTGCAGTAGGTTCTTCAGTATTGGGTCAGAGGACGTCTTGTATGCCATAGTTCACCTCTTAGCAGTCTGTAGGATACAGACTGTTGTAACAGGGCTTTGGGTTGGTCCATGTAGGACATATTGTTTAGGTCTTAAATCCTTTTGGTATGGTATCTTTATAGTGTTCCAGTTGTATGTGTTGTGTTGTTCCATGCATTACATGTTTTTAGATATTTTCCAGAAATAGAAAGGAAGAGAGAGGTTGTTATTGGTATCCAGCAAAGCAGATGATAAATAGTTCCACTAAGTAAATGGCTATCAAGCAAGGATCCAAGACCATAAAGACTCCAAACAGCTTTTATTAAAAAAATGAATAAGTGCTTTCTTCCAGCTTAACTGGCCTTCTTCAGATTCAAAATGAACTTCAAATTAATTACATTCTTAAATAGTATTAATTACAGGAAATTGATCCAAAAACAGGAAGTAGTGCAAAATTCACAAAAAAATTCATTTATACCAGGGGGGCTTGCTGCATTTAGCTTCAATTGCCATTTAGTTTCTTTTTCTTCAAGCCAAAGTTTCAAATCACCACCCCTGGGATTATAAACTACTTTGTCCAATATTGCAAAGAAAAAAGTGTGGTCAGAATTGTTTGCTGATATGTGTCTGTATAAGGCATTGTTTACATTTTCATTTTTTATATTATATATGTGTTCATACATTCTGTTTTTCAAAAGCCTATCAGTTTTCCCAACGTAAAACGCTGGGCAGGCCGAACACATAGCCAAATATGCCACACTTTAGTCTTGCAATTCCCAACCTGAAATTCAATCTTGCTGTTACACTCATTTTTCAAGTAAACATCTTTTCCTTATATATATATATATATATATATATATATATATATATATATATATATATATATATACATACACTGATTGCAAGCTCCACATTTTTTGGTACCTTTTTTCATTCTACTACTCGTATTCTTACAATTGTCTTACAATTGACATTTAATATTCCTCCCAGTCTTGTAAACAAAACTCGGTTGATGCCCTAAAAAATTGTACACTTCCATATCTCTTAAGATGTTCCAGTTAACACAAATAATATCTTTTATAATAGATGGACATGGGCTGTATTTTAAAACCATGGCCATGGGATAATTAGATTTTTTGTTTTTATTGTCATAATGACATTTATGAATAAATTCTTCACCCAACAAGGGTTTATATAACACCCCCCATTGGGATAATACATAATCCACAGTTTCATCTATCAATGGGGCAGGGTAGCCTCTTTCTAAAAACATGTTAGCTATCAACTTGAGTTCTTTAACCACATCTTTTCTAAGGGATGTCATCCTAGCAGCATGTATACACTGTCCTTTCAAAATACTTTTTTTTTCTGAGAGAAAGGATGACAGCTATTAAATTTTCACCTACCCTCACAATTTCCCTACAGACACATTCTTTCCTCCCTCATTGTCAGATCCCAGCCTGCTTCTTTCTTGTACTCTCTCAGACCACTGCATCAGGTTCTGTTAATCTCTCTCTCCCCCTGAAAGGCCAATTTCTTTCATTATCTGCATCTGACCCTCCATTTTTACAAAATGTCCCATTGCTTCCTCCATTTGGTGCATGTATATTGAACCTCTGTCCCATAATGCTTAAACATCATATCTCCACATATCCAACAATGGTAGCTATGAGGCACTATACTGCAGCACACGCACACACACACACACACACACACACACACACACACACACACATACACACACACACCAAATACACACTCATCATACATCTCCACTATACAGACTTTTCACAGATGTCCACATTTTTACCTCATAGTTTTGGTTTGTATTTATATTTTTGTAGCAAATCATTCAGGACTGGATTCATAGCATATATTTGAGTTTCAGGTTTCATATCATTCACAGATTGCATACTAAAGCATAATCTATTATTCTAGCAACTTTCTAAATCTATAAGAGCAGTATTTCAAATATGTCCCTATTTTGTGGCCTTTGTCTTCCCATTATTTTTGGCTTTCTCCATATTTCTTGCACTAAGAGTTTGAGAGGTATGACCCTCCCCACACACACACACACACACACCTAGACATACACACACACAGCTATGTATTATTTAACTACCTGAAAGGGAATCTTAAATACACTTCATTTTGACACCTCTGACTTATTTCTCAGATTTTTAAATCCAATGAATAAGCAAAAGTATCAGAAAAAATGTTACACTGACTATAACTGAATGGTTTTCATTTAATTTTAATAAAACTATAAATTTCTAGCAGGCTAGAGAATGTTTATTTTTGGATACCTTAAAGAACAATTGTAGGCAGAAACAAGAAAAGGAAGAAACATGCCTTTGATGATAACTTGTCCTTTTTACAGTACTACTACCTATTATTTCAACAAGTGGGTAGAAGTAATGTGTTCTCTCCTGCAACCTAGTACCCCTTACAGCAATATTTGTGGTAGGACCACTAAATGAATACAGGTAGCTGACATAGAAGTCAGGAAAAAAGCATTTGCACCAACAAAGCTGGCATGACTTTAGATGTGTAAGCTGCATGTCACCTCTGCTTCCAAGTCGCAGTCTCAGCGAGAGGTGTCAAGTTTCTTGCTATTTATACCCGTGCTGCTTACTCAACCATGAGTAACAGTTTGTAATAACATAGATTGTTGCAGTGGGCCAAATGATGCACCAAAATCTAAGAAGAAAATAACATGAGGTTTAAGAGAAAGCCAACAGAGTTCACATAGAGCCTGTAGAATCATATATTCAATGGAAAGAAAAAGACATACAGCATTCTGTCTTTGTATGCGGTACTTTAAGGATTGTATTAAAGGATGGAAGCTACTTTGATATGAGAACAATTAGATATTTGTATGTTGTTACCCTTTTACAGCTTTGGAACAAGCAGTTCTATGTCTAGTCCCATAAACCACTGATATCTTACTAAGTAAATCTGGTGCTAATCTTGAGAAACAAAAACATTTTCCTTCTGTTTGGTAGGACGGCTGTTGTTATTCACAGAAACTGACCATAGCTAAGGATTAGTTGGAGGCACAAATTAATTTACTGCTGGAACTTAGTGCTACATTTTTTAGATTATTAGGAGATGGGATTAATATGTCATTTGTGATTTGAGAACAAAAGTAAAATGCACTCAGATCAATTCTAAATATATAATAGGACTGGCAACTTTTACAAGGCTTCTGATTAGCTGCAGAAATGCTTTATTGGGCTCTGATTTGCAAGCCATTCAT
>NC_056749.1:178608942-178721442 GCF_019279795.1 Protopterus annectens
TCCTCCAAAAAAAGGAAGCCAATCTGGTGGTCTTCTGCCATAAACAAACTCTACAACAGAAGAAAGAAACTGTTGCAAAAAAGAGTAAAATCCCATGATTGGAGGAACTCCCTGGTCAGCCTCAGTAAGAAGCTGAGATCCCTCATAAAATCCTCCAAAGCTAGTTATGAAAATAAAATCACTACTGAGTCTAAAGACAATCACAAAGCATTTTATAGCTATGTCAAGAATCTCAATGGTAACACTCAGACCTGCTCTGAGTTACAGCACAATGACACTAAATATACAGAACCAACTGATATTGCCAACATTCTGGCAGATAGGTTCAGTGCTAACTTTACCCCCCTCTCACCTCCTAAAGGGCCCATCTTTATACCAGAAGAATGCAGAGTTCCTGTAATCATGGCTGCACACGTAATAACCTCACTCTCCAAAGCCAAGAACACAGCATCCATGGAACCTGACAACATCCCAGGCTGCCTTCTACATGAACTACAGAATGAAATGGCACTCCACCTAAGTACCATGTTCAATCATAGCCTCACCTCAGGCTTTGTGTCCATTGAATGGCACACTGTGACAGTTATCCCACTCCACAAAGGGGGGGGGCCACAACAGACCCCGGGAACTACCGCCCCATTAGCCTGACGACCCTGGTCTGCAAGGCCATGGAACGTATCATCATGGAACTCAAACAAAGACATTGGAGATCTGCAAACTCTGGACCCCACACAGTTCGGGTTTGTAAAAGGCAGATCATGTCTCCTAAACCTGATAGACTTCTTTGAAGCAGTCACCAAAGCCATAGATGAGGGTAAGGTGGTTCACACAGCCTATCTAGATCTCGCCAAGGTGTTCGACACCATCCCCCACTCTGGAATTATAGATAAACTCACTAAACTAGGTATAAATCCCTATGTCACAGGATTGGTTGCCAACTGGCTTACTGACAGAACCCACACTGTGAAAGTAGCACACTCCAGCATATTTCATAAAAAGAGCAGATTTATTTTTCTGGGTCATCCTTATAGCCCATTTAGTATTACTTAAGTTATCCTAATTGTCTTCCCCACCACCTTAATCAGAGCTAAGGCTATTGTCTTCATGGCTGTCTAAATCCCTTATGGCAGTGTCCAATTTGACCATGCATTCATCAGGTTCTGTAACTAATGTTCACAAAATCCTATTTAAAGCATTGGATATGACATTTTTATGCACTATTTGAGAATATCATCAAAGTAGTTTCAATGTACACCATTTAGACAGACCCCCATTGCAATGCTGCTGCATCTGTTGTGGGGGTAACAATATCTCCCACCTTCCAATTGTCTGCATATTATGTTACAGACAGGTAGTATGTAGTGGGCCTTTTTGTCCCTGAAAAGAAGACCTCAAATAGTAAAGGGCTCAACACAGTAAAGGGTTTACTTGTCAGGGCAATGATTTCATGCCCTATATATGAAAAAAAATAGAATTACAGGTTATTCCTTTAGCTGAACAAAGACTAGAGATAAACATTTTGTAAATACTCACAGGGCTGTCACTAGGACAAACTGGAAGTAAAATCCTGATATTTGGAATATATTACATTTCTTGTTTGAGAGTGTGATTAAGATCTGGAAGTAGACATCTTTGATATCTAATACTGCTATAAAGGAATTGTATAATGAGATGGGCAGTACAATCCTTAAAGTTACTATACCAAGTATCTTTGTTAATATAAACTGATTCCAACAAGAAGTAACACTGGTGTTAATGTTCTGACTTTTTGAGGAACAGGAAGTCTGGAATAAACACGTTCCTTTTTTGTTTTTTGGGACTGGCTGTATTGCATTTATTTTTGTAAGCTGCTCAGCTAATTCTTTTATAGTCTGCACTGGGTAAACTGGTATAGGTAGAAATGGGATATAAAAGGATAGTTTATGGAAAACTTCTAAAATATATTACAGGAAGGGCAGCCTGTACATCACCCAACTGATTTGAGAATGAAATTCTCCAGCGATGTGTTAATATACTGGTAATGCTTGTTGAAAAACATGCCTGCCACTTCACTGCACCATACTAAGGTGCCATGAAACATGGACAGAAAAAAAAAAGATTTTTTTACATTTGCTACATGTGGGCTTGCTGTTTGGAAAGCATAACATTTAAAAATATATATATAAATTAAAAAAAGGTAACGTGTATACATGCATATGTGTATGTCTCTGCAGGTCAGCAAGTGAGAGACAAACACAGCATGTGTGAGAGATAGTGTGAGACAGAGAGAGAGAGACAGAAAGTTAATGCATTTCAAAGTGCAGCCCATCCTCACACATTTTTAAACAAAAATAATGTGAGACGCTAATGTCTGGTGTAGACTGACCAATTTACCAACAAATTAAACAGGGGGACAGTGCAGAACCATGTAGAAAATCATGGACAGTTAATAGGCATGGGGGGGGGTTGCAATTCTTATTTTTTTCATTAATTTGATTACATTGAGACATCTGGGGTGTAGAGTGGGTATAAAACGTTTACATACCCCTGTTAAAATTCCAGGTTTTTGTGATATAAAAAAAACGAGACCAGAATAAATCATTTCAAAACTTATCCCACCTTTAATGTGACCTATAACCTGTACAATTCAATTGAAAAACAAACAAATTTATTAGGGAAAACATATAAAAAAATAAAAAGTGTACAATAAGCTGGTTGCTTAAGTGTGCATACCCTTAAACTAATACTTTGTTGAAGCACCTTTAATTTAATTACAGCATTCAGTCTTCTTGGGTACACACCTGCCATCAATTAAAGAGACTCTGATTAACCCCAAATACAGTTCTGCTGTCCTAGTAGGATTTTCCTGACATTTACTCAGTTGCCTGCTATAGCAAAAGCCATGATTCACAGCGAGCTTACAAAGCATCAAAGGGATCTCATTGTTGAAGGGTATCAGTCAGGAGAAGGGTACAAAAAAAATGTCCACAGTATTGGATATACCATAGAACACAGTGAAGCCAGTCATCAAAAAGTGGAGAAAATATGGGACAACAGTGATGTTGCAAAGAACTTGACATCCCTCTAAAATTGATGAAAAGACAGGATGAAAACTGGTCAGGGAGGCTGCCAAGAGACCTACAGCAACACTGAAAGAGCTGCAGGAATTTCTGGCAAGTACTGGTTGTGTACTACATGTGAAAACAATCTCCTGTATTCTCCACATGTCTGGGCTATTGGGTAGGGTTGCAAGACGGAAGCCTTTTCTTACACAGAAAAAAAATCCAGGCCTGGCTAAAATTTGGAAAGCAATATATCAGGTCTCCCAAAAGCATGTGGAAAAGTGTGTTGTGGTTTGATGAGACCAAGGTTGAACTTTTTGACAATTCCACAAGGTACATGTGGCGCAAAAACAACACTTTGCATCACCAAAAGAACACCATCCCCACGGTGGAGCATGGTGGTGGCAGTATCATGCTTTGGGGTTGCTTTTCTTTAGCTGGAACTGGGGCTTTAGTTAAGGTGGAGGGAATTATGATCAATTCCAAACACCAGTCACTTTTGGCCCAAATCCTTCAGGCATCTGCTAGAAAGCTGAAGATGAAGAGGAATTTCACCTTTCAACATGACAATAATCCCAAGCATACATCCAAATCAACAAAATAATGGCTTAACCAGAAGAAAATTAATGTTTTGGAATGGCCCAGCCACAGCCCAGACCTAAATCCAATAGGAAATCTGTGGGGTGACCTGAAGAGGGCTGTGCACAAGAGACGACCTCGCAATGTGACAGATTTGGAGCACTTCTGCAAGGAAGAGTGGGCAAATATTGCCAAGTCAAGATGTGCCATGCTGACAGACTCCTACTCAAGGAGACTGAATGCTGTAATTAAATCAAAAGGTGCTTCAACAAAGTATTAATTTAAGGGTGTGCACACTTGTGCAATCAGCCTATTGTACTTTTTTATTTTTCCCCTAACAGATTTGTTTGTTTTTCTATTGAATTGTACAGGTTATAGGTCACATTAAAGGTGGGAAAAGTTTTGAAATGATTTATTGTGGTCTCAGTTTTTTATATCACAAAAACCTAGCATTTGAAAATGGGTGTGTAAACTTTTTTTATATCCACTGTATTTACTTAAAGTGGGCATTTATTTGTGTGTGTGTGTGTGTGTGTGTGTGTGTGTGTGTGTGTGTGTGTGTGTGTGTGTGTGTGTGTGTGTGTATGTGTATGTGTATGTGTGTTTCTCAGAACTAGAAAACTTTATCTTTCTTTCATTTACAAAAGAACTTAAACCCTTAAGTGTCCTTAACATACTCTGTTAAACTTTAAACTATGAGTGCAGGGATCAGTGTTAATGGCTACAGATAAAGTAGCCAAATTATGCTGAACTTACTGGTCATTCGTCTATCAAAACCACATGTATTTATTGATTCTGATGCTGAAGAAATAACTTTTAGATGAAACAATGTATGGCTTAATCAACAAAAATGCTCTTGCAAAGGAAAACATAGGTGAGTGACCAATAGTGAGAAGAAAGAATCACGGCCCATGTGAATGCTGCCTATCCTGCAGTCTCAGAAGACTGCATGACAGACCCAGTGTTGACACAGAAGCTGTAATGGCCTTTTTACAGTAATATAACTGCTATAAAAATGACCAGACCAATATAGATTCAGTGGTGAATGATCCCAAAATGGTATATTTAAACCTCCTCTGAAGTTACATCTATAGTCATATAATAGGTTGTAAACTATTTAATGAAAACTAATAAGAACTACTAATACTTAAAGTCTTTTATGTGTTTGTATAGACTCTGCTCAAAAACACTGCACCATCTGATTTCTTTACTACTCTACACTGCCAGGTAATTACTGCAATCTTCCGTAGTTTACTCTCTTTTTACTGATATTCAGATATTCAATCATAAAGGGACTAGCTGCTTAGAAATATTATTCTGTTGCTGCTGCTAAGCAGGAAATGTAATTGTCTGCCAATACAGTATATCTATACCTATATATATATGTATCAGTATCTATATTAAAGCATAATACAGTATTAAGTGCTCACAGAGTTATGCTATCTGGCTAAGTACCACCGCCAACCAGCCTTTGTACAGCATTTAAAATCCTTCTAGCACAGTAGAAACAGTAAAAAATAATAAATAACTTTAGCCAGTTCAAAACTGAAGTAAAATAAAATTAGAGATAAAGTATAAAATGTTAACACAGTCCTTTCACTTGTTTCTTGTTTCTCAGTTCAACAGACAGCTTCCTAACATCTTCATGCATGTGTTAAATATGTGTGCATGCATGAGCATGCTGAAGTGTCTGTGCTGTGTGTGTGTGTGTTACATATGTGTGCAAGCATGTGTGTGTGTGTGTGTGTGTGTATGTCTGTGTCTGTGTAGGTGCAATGAGATTCTTAAAATGGCTGATGGAGTTCATTTAGAAACAGCTCCCCAATCCTGTTTCCTCAGTCATCTTTTTCCAGTTGTGTTTGTATTATGTGTCTACTGTACATATCTCTCCACTGTCCAAATTTTCGCAGAATGTCCAGATTTTCGCCTCATATCTCTGGTCTGTTCCTCATAAAATTTGCGGTTTCCTGACAAATCACTGGTATAATCTGAGGACTGAGGTCACCAAATGCATACATTTGGATTTCAGACTTCATGTATGTTAACACAAACCCTGTTACTCTAGCAACTTTATAAGTTTATAAGAGCAATACTTAAAACCTGACCCCCTTTTTTGGGCCTTTGTATAACCCCCTCATTTTGTCAGGCATTGTCCAGATTTCTGGCACTAAGAGATTGAAAGTTATGTTAATGTGTTTGTCATTGCATACTGTTCGTAATTTTCTCAGTGTTAAAGAAAACTGCAGAAGTGGGGGGGGGGTGATAGAGGTAAGCCCCTTACGTGTGCAGAGAGTGGAGGGAGGCATGCTCTCCTGCAGAAAACATGAGTTTTATTGGGTATGCTCTGGTAGTTCAGGAAAATGGAATTGACTCAGGATTAATGACATTTATGTTATCAATTTTAGTCTCAAGCTAAATATGTGTGTGTGTGTATTCATGTATATGTGTGTGTTTGTGTGTGCGCACTCCTTGATTGCAATATTATTCTCCCTAATGTTTGAAAATACTGCAGGTCCCCTTATTCTTGTACTGCCACTATGTACCACATCTACCTTCAGAGTATGAAGGGGTGCCTGTGGAAATTTTATGGCTAAAGCTGTGATTCTTAGACCTAAACATGCAAAAGTCGAGGACTATATACAAATCAAAATACCTACACCCCTACATGTGTGGACTGTCCCAGCCCAGGACCCCTGTTTGTGCTTGATTCTGAGTTTTAGTAAGGGGAGTGATATTGTAGATTGACACTCTGTGTACTGTGCAGTGTACAAATGTAGTACATGTATGCTATTAGTACATATTTTGAGTTCAATGTTGTAAATCGTCAGCATTTGACATTTCAGGTTTTACATTCAGTATTATGACTCAGGTTATCATTGTTCAATAAGTTGTCATGCATTCCTTCATTCATCCCTTATTAGGCACATCATTAAAGATAATACACTTTCCTGAATGTACTCCTCTCTAAGGATATAAACTAGCTTGAGAAAAGTACAGTTTTGTACCTACCATAAATGTAGATGTCCGATAGATATGCAACTGCAGTCATAACATATGGGTTGTCCTGCCTCAGGCAGCCCTCGGTCGGCTGGATTCCAAAGTCTGGGTCTGACGTCGGCTGATGTTGCATTTCTCTCCCACGTCAGAGCGGCTGGAGTACATAAGCATCAGCCGACGCCATTTTCTTAAGTGTTTCTTGCCCCAGATGCCAGGTGCCCTCCAAGGAAGGCTGTAATCAAATTGGAAGACAAAAACAGGATTCCAGACAAATAAGTAAGCCATAAACAGATACACCATAACAGATATCCCCAGCTAAGAGAAACAGGGATAGGAGTGGACCCTAGGCAAAGAGGGGTATGGAGGGAGGGAAAATCCGACTGCAGTTGCATATCTATCGGACATCTACATTTATGGTAGGTACAAAACTGTACTATGTCCTTCAAGAATGCAACTGCAGTCATAACATATGGGTAGAATACCATAGCTTAGCTGGGGGAGGAGGAATGCTCTAGGAAAAGGATGGTGTGGCAATCAAACCCTGCAGGACTGCCGAAGCAAAGCCTGCTCTGGATCTGGACTATAGAGGGAGATTGTAGTGTTTGGAGAATGTATGCACGGAGCTCCATGTAGCAGCTTCTAGAATGTCCTTTGTAGGCACCCCTCTTAAAAATGCTGTAGAGGTGGCTGTAGCTCTGGTGGAATGTGGTCTGACATTAGCTGGAACAGTCTTCCCATGAAAGGAATAACAGAATCTGATGCAATGTCCAATCCATTTTGAAATAGTCTGTTTTGAAATTGCTTTTCCTTGGACTGCAGGGGCGTAAGCTACAAAAAGTTGTTCAGACTTCCTACTGGTCTTGGTTCTGTCCAGGTAGTATCAAAGTTGTCTGTGAATGTCCAAGGTATGTAACAGTCTTTCCCCTTTGTTCTCAGGATTGGGGAAGAAAGCAGGCAGATGAATAGCTTGATTTAAAGAAACCCTAGATACCACCTTTGGCATAAAAGTAGGGTTGGTCCTTAATGAGACCCTGTCTCTGTGAAAGATTATTAACGGTGGTATTGCCATTAGGGCCTGTAGTTCCGAAACCCTTCTTGCTGAGGTAATTGCCAACAGGAAAGCTGTCTTCCATGAGAGAAATTGTAAGTCGACTGAAGCTGCTGGCTCAAATGGAGGGAGAGTCAGTTTTTCTAGGACAAAGTTGAGGTCCCAGGCTGGCATTGGAGCCTTTCTTGGTGGCTTAATGTTCTTGATTCCCCTGAGGAATTGCCTTAGCAAAGGATGTGAAAAGACAGGCGGATCAGTGTTATATCTAGCTGAAATAGCTGAAGCGTGTATCTTTATGGAAGAATATGAGAGTCCATTCTGTAGCATATCTGCCAAATATTCCAGGATGAGTGGGATGTTCAATAATGATGCATCATGTCCCTTGCTGGTATTCCAAATGCTGAATCTCTTCCATTTTGCTAAGTAAACCTTTCTGGTGGATGGTCTTCGAGCCTCTGTTAATATCCGCTGAACTTCCTTGGAGAGAGATAGATTGAGGTTATTCATGGGATCTCCCAGGCTGTTAACTGCAGTGTCTGAAGGTTTGGATGCACTGTTTTGAAGTTGTGTTGAGTCAAAAGTAGGGGCCATTGGGGAAGGGCCCACTTCTTGGTGTGACATATGCTCCGTAGTAGTGGATACCAGTGTTGTCTTGGCTAGTCTGGAGCTATTAGGATCCCCTTGGGTTTCTCTGCTTTGATCTTTAGTAACACTGAGGTCATCAGTGGCAGAGGTGGGAATGCATAGATTTTTAGGAAGTTCCAGTTGAATGAGAGAGCATCTATTTTCCAAGCTTGTGGATGGTATGTCCTTGAGCAGAATTTTTGTAGATGATGGTTGAGGTGATAGGCAAATAGGTCTACTTCTGGCCTGCCCCATGTCGAAGTGAGTTGTGTGAAGATCTTCGGATGTAACCTCCACTCATGTGGATCTGTGAAATTCCTGCTTAGGCTGTCTGCCAGCACATTGTCTTTGCCTGGAACAAACTAGGATTGTAACTGTATGTTTAGGCTCAGTGATTTTTCCCAAAGATTCATTGTCAGTCTGCAAAGGGGGTAAGAATGGGTGCCCCCTTGCTTGTTTATATACCACATCACAGTGGTGTTGTCTGTCCGTATCAGTAAATGGCCTTGCTGAAGTTGTTGTCGAAAGGCCTCGATGGCATGCATTACTGCCAGCATTTCCTTTTGGTTTATATGCAGATGTGTTTCCTTTGGAGACCATTGTCCTTGTATACATCTGCCTTCCATGTGCGCCCCCCATCCAAGGTCTGAGGCATCTGTGGTAATGGTCTGTGTTATCTGTGGTTTTTTGAATGACATACCTGTGTTTGCCTGGCTTACCGAGGCCCACCATAGGAATTCCTTTTGTAGGCATGGAATGAGCGGTATGGTTGTCTCTAAGTTGCTGCTGTGCTGAGACCATAGGCTTTTTAGGTACCATTGAAGCTTTCTCATGTGTAGTCTTGCTAATGGAACCAGGAGAATGCAGGATGCCATGTAACCCAGGGCCTGTAGGAATCTCCTTGCAGTCATCTGGGTGAGTTTTGCCAAACATTTGAAATAATGAGTTAACTTCTCTTGCTTGTCTTCTGTCAGGTAAGCCATTTGAGAGGCTGTGTCTAGTTTGGCTCCTAAGAAGGTTATTTGCTGGGATGGTTGAAGTCTTGACTTTTGGAAGTTGACTGTGTATCCCAGAGCCTGAAGTAATCGTATGACATAGTTCAAGTTTTTTGTCAACATCAATTTGTCGTCCACTTGTATGAGGCAGTCGTCCAGGTACGGGTAAATTTGGTTCCCCTGGAGCCTGCAATGAGCAATTACTGAAGCCAGGCATTTTGTGAATACTCTGGGTGCAGTAGATAAGCCAAATGGCAATGCTGAGAATTGATAATGCTCTGGCCCTGCAAGAAATCTGAGGTATCTTCTGCAACTGTGTCTGATAGGGACATGCAGGTATGCCTCCTTGAGGTCCAGAGTAATCAGCCAAGACCCCTTGCTCAGCATGGGAAGGAGTTGCTGTAGAGTCAGCATTTTGAACTTTGGTACTATGAGAAAGGGGTTTAATGTGGACAAATCCAGTATCGGTCTCCATTGAGTTTCTTTTCTTGGAACAAGGAACAGTCTTGAGTAAAACCCCTGGCCTTGTTCTTGTTGTGGAACTCTTTCTATTGCTTTTATCCGAGCCAGCAGAGAAATTTGCTTGATAGCCTCTGCCCTCTGGTTTTGTGGTAGGTTTGGCATGCCTTGTTTTCTTGGTAAGGTATGAAAATGGAACCTGTAACCTTGGTCTATAATGTCCAAAATCCATTTGTCCTTTGTCAATCTGTGCCAATTGTCTGAAAACAGAGATAATTTTCCAAGGGAGCTTCTATTTGTTCCTTGGTAGGCGGAAGTAGAGGAAAGTCATTGAGATTGTGGCTGTGGGGCAGGGGAAACCCCTGTGTCACTTCTTTGGTTTGCTGGCTGCCATTGTCATCCCCAGTAAGGACCTCTGTATTGTCCTCTTCCTCGGCCACGTCTGTTTTTACCCCTTTGAAATTTTTCAGGATTAGGAAAGGACCAGTTTTTTGAAGGCCAATTCCTACTGAATCTGGGGGGCTGAACCTGGAGGAAATCTTTAACCGTCTGAACTGATTTTGCTTTTTCCTCGATGGACTTTAACACATCTTTAGCATTAGCACCAAAAAGCTTGTTCTTTTCCAAGGGTGCATCCAGAAGTTTTGCCTTAACATGATCTGGTAGAGGTTGTTCTTTTAACCATGCATGTCTACGAATGACTGCCCTGTCATAGCTGCCCTACATGAAGCTTCCAGTGCATCATATCCACACTGCAGGAAGTGATTGCTGACTTGCTGAGAGTTATGTACAGCTTCCTGCAAAGACTTCCTGTCTAAAGGATCAGGAGAGGCCAATGTTTTCTGTAAATCTTCTAACAGGAAATCCTGATATTGTAACATATGAAAAAGGCAATTCAAAGCTCTCATAGATAAAGTAGTGGAGGTGTAGACCTTTTTCCCCCATCTCTCTAATGACCTAGCTTCCCTGTTGGAAGGCAAGGGATTTTTAGAGGTGGAAGCTGAAACACCTTTAGGTCCCTGAGAAATAGTTTCCAAATCAACAGTATGGGCCCTGAATAAATGGGAATGTGTTTCTGGGACCCTGTAATACCTGTCTGGCTTGGCTGGAGCAGGAGGAAGAGAATCAGGGGTAACACTGGAGTCAGAATATAAATCATCCAAAACATCAAGCACAGGAGGAATAGCTAAGGGCCTGTGCTGGGGCTTAAGGAAAGTTCGAAGGCGCTTTCTGGAATCAGAATATTCCTGGCCTTGCCACTTGAAATGTTCCCTCATGGTATGCAGAACTTCCCCAAAAGAAATATCCTCAGGAGGGGAGGCCGAGGGGATGGAATCCTCTGCATCCGAGTCCTCATAGGTCTGGAAGAGCTCTTCCTGGCCATCGGAGTGGACAGAGTCCTCAGAATCTTCATCTGAAGGGATAGGGTCAGAGAGTTCAACCCGGGGCCTCTTATCAGAAGGAGGCTGGGATCCTCTCTCAGGATGGGCATGTGAACCTCTAATCATAGAAATTAAGTCTGCGGCCATAGTCATGATTTGTGTCTCTGGAGTAGGCTGAGGTAAGGCTTTAGCAGTAAGGTGCTTGGTCTTGCTGGCTGCCTTAGCCCGAGTGTAGGCCTTAATAGACATGGCCATAGGAGGCCTGGCAGCTCCACGTGCAGGAGTGACCTTATCTACAGCAATGGTCTCGGGCATTTCCTCGGTTTCAGTATCCGGAGGAAAATCTATAACTGGCGTCGGAGTGGTATCCGGTATCGGAGTCGTCGGTAATGCGGTGTCTTCGGTTCGGAGCGGTGGAATAACCGTCTCAGGAGGAACCGGAGCACTTGCGGTAGGTTTTGGCGTGGAGTCGGAGGTAGACGCGGGCCGAGGATGTCGGTCCCGGTCTTTTCATTTCTTGGGAGTATGCAATGTCGGAAGTTCCGACGGCATTGTATAAGCAAATTTTTCGCCGAAAAAATCTTCAGCGAACTCCGCCCGGCGCCTAAGAGTGCGCTTATTGAAGTGAGCACAGGCGACACAGGCCGATACGTCGTGGACTTGGCCAAGGCAAGGAAGACAGTAAGAGTGGAAATCCTTATGAGGTATTTGTTTACCACAAGAAAGACAATTGTTAATTTTTCAGTAATTTCTGACATCGGCTGAGGCAAGAAAAGGTCCCCAACGGGGTACTTAGCTTTTTTGATGACTTCTGAATCAAAGAATACAGGAGCTGACCGACCGGCACTTGCGAACTGCTTCTGCTTCGGGCACCGCGTGGCAAGAAAGACTGGGGAAAATAGCGTCAGCTGATGCTTATGTACTCCAGCCGCTCTGACGTGGGAGAGAAATGCGACATCAGCCGACGTCGGACCCAGACTTTGGAATCCGGCCGACCGAGGGCTGCCTGAGGCAGGACAACCCATATGTTATGACTGCAGTTGCATTCTTGAAGGACATCCTCAACAATTCTTTACCAAAAAGATCTCAGCTCCCAGTGCCATTATCTACCTTAATTAACAAAAATCCTTGTCTGTCTATCCAGTGTTATACAGGCTCCAGAGGGGTGATCTCTGTTTAGCCTTCCATGCTATGAATGGCCCATCACTCTTTGAACTCATTCAGCAAAACAGAATCACTGCTAGAGCAAACATGCAGTCTAGAGACCTAAACCTATAATATCACATCAGCAACATCACATGGCATGACAGATACTAACCCATTGTACACCCCATTTCTGGAATAGGTTTTGCTTACCTATCAAAGAGAGTACTTCCATAGCAACCTTTAATACCAGTCTGAGTGGCTGGGAGGGTGATCACAAATGTTCACTGGAGACGTAGAAAATGTGTACTTGATAGGAGACATTGTTAGTCCCCTACCAGCACTGGGCAATATGGGTGAGCTTTTCAGTGGTCTCCTTTGGATGTAAGCTTAGTAAGAACCAATGATTCCTAATGTTTTGCTTCCTTACTTGTTTTCCTGTTGGATATAAATTTATACACATGTAAAAAAGTGCACGTGTGCCATAACATGCAAGTATTTTTTTTATCTGAAAACCATGTTTTCTCAACATTTTCTAAAGTTAGCAGGTGCTCTTTAATGTGAGAGGTCTATAAATTATTTTAGAGTGGTACATCTTCACAAGCATATGTTTTACATATATAACAGGCATTTATTAATCTGCAACAAGAAGTCAGTATTAAATTTTATACTGTTTTGCTTCTAAGTTCGGAAAGCTTTCTAATTTTAGCATAGCCACAGTGCATTCATGACATTTTTTATTAATTTCTGGCAGCTGTGTAATTTGAATATGGGTATAGTTCATTTTTACATGCACAGCTTATGTGTTGTGTTACAAGAAGAGTAAGTACATTTAGTGAACAGTTACTATATTATGTAACACTGGGATTACATGAAAGAAATACAACCATATTTGAAAAATTTGCAAAATATCTAGAATGTGTGTTTGTGTGTGTGCATGTTCAACAAATAAAATTATTTTTAACAGGACAAAATCAGTGAGTTAAAGGAATAAAACATTGGATGATGTTAACCATCCTAAGTTAAGCAGCAAAGTTTAATGCTGTTTAGAAGCACATTGCAATGCTAATGCTAAGGAATGCTCACTTAATCATTTAATAGCATTATGCATAGCAAATCATGTTATTAGAGCCACGTTAGGTACTTAGAAAAACAACTGTCAGGGTATCCTACTATTCTACTAAATGAGAAATGTTTTATGATGACATGTCTGGTGGATCTGAATGCAGTGTTTTTTTAATTAGGGTTATTAACCCTTACGATACTGTTACCACTGTTTGTTTCTTACCAGCAGTTAAGAGGTTTAACAGCTTTTGATCTGTGGTATGCTTTTGTAGTGATGAATTTGTCCAAACCTAAATATTTGTTGCTCCTACTTATTTAAAGTTGCCATCTTTTCAGTTGTCCAGATTGGGATACTGTTTACAGAAACATGATAATTTGCATGACAACCCGTACCCACAATCATAGCAAATATCTTTTACTTAATAAAGATGAAGCAGGCTCAGTGTTGTATAATGACTTTTTCTACTGTTTGTTATATTATGGTATCTTAGATACAGAATCAGTTTTCTGCAAAAGCTGGAGAAACATTTAGAAAACACTTCTTGTTCTAAAACTGCAGGATATCTGCTACTACCATGTTCCTACCCACGGAGGACACAGCTACCCAAACAGGGACAGTCCTTTGAAAAGAAAGACAGTGAAGGATCCTACATATAGATAGTACAAAACTCTAAATTCTAAAATTATTTTGGTATTCTAATAGGACCTCTTGGTGCAAAACAGTGCTTCAAGGTAAGCTAGTTTTCATAGATTAGTACTAGGCTAACTGCCCTTGTGGGCCATTTTAAGCCTAGCCAATTACCTCATGTGAGAATCAAACCCTGTGTCTTGTGTTTAGGTGAAAGATTTATGCGTTATGAAGAGAAATAAACACCTTAACCATTATGCCATCCCCCAACCCTGGGTTTCTTTCTCTCTGGAGTTAGCAGACTGACAGCAATCAGGCTAATTCTTCATCAGGCACTTAAAAATGGGTAAACAAGAGCTTAGTACCGGCAAGTTTTAAAGTGCTACCTCTATGGGTTGATTTTGTGCAATGTTATAAATGGAAGTGTATTGAAAGAGGCAGCAGTATTGCAAACCTCAACACTCTGGCTATGTTTTGGGGCTGCAACAAAGCAGTGTTATCTGCTAGAGTTAGTACTTAACTTCAGTGGTGGAATCTTCTCAGTAACATAAATGGTTACAAAACATATGCATCAGGTTAATGGATATTTACAATGTCTTTCTAAGGCTTTTGTCATGTAACAAGATGTCATAAGTTTTCATAGAAGTGTCTGCCATGTGCTCCAGCAAAAGATCAGTGCCCTGTGAAAGCCTGTCTGCATCAAAACAAGCAGCTTTGGGATGTAGGGTGGAATAAAGTAAAAAAAAAAAATATTTCAGGCATGTCAAACAGGATAAAGCATGCACATGGAAAAAAAAAAAAGAGGTAAGAAAATTCTGCAGACAACTCCTATAACCCCCCCCCCCCCTCACCTGTCCACTCTTGAAGTGTGATAACCAAGAAACAAGAGAACAGGTCTAAAAAGACAATGAAATTTCTGGTTTGCTTTTCTTGGATGGTTATCATACACTCCAGTGAGTGTTGTTTGTGTGAGTGGCCTTAGTGTGATTTTGACCTTATTTTTTTGAATTCGCATTGAATTACATTATCTGATCCTTCAATACACTGCAGTGTTTTTTTTTCACTTGCCCCATTGTTGTGCAACTACGGAGTTGCAATATATTAGTAAATGGACACAGGATGCCATTTACCACACAGGGTTTGCCCCCCAAAAAAGAATGTGTTTTTTAGCATTTTACAAGTTGTGCTTTGAAGTACAACAAATCAGTGATGCATAACTCATTTTAGAGTGAGTCCACCAAACATAGGCAAACTGTCTTGGTCTACCAATACTGCCACAGATTTATCTGCACTCTTTACATTATAGATACTTTCAGGACAAAGGGATTTTAGCTTACACTGAATTTAGGAATGAAATAATTCAGGTTTTATTGAATTTGGATCTATATTCAAATTCCATCACTCATAAGTATAATATTAACTTATTCAGTGCCTGCTGCCCTTGAAGAATAAATTGCCCATGTTACATTAAAAAGTGATAAGCTAGTACTATTGCAAATAGGGAATGACTTTCAAACTGGCAACAGGTTCATAGTTATTAGGCATCTCATCCAAATGAGGACACACTGAGGATTGCAGCATCCCCACCCCCTTAAAGGTGGCACTGCAATATCAGCACTGCTTGTACATGGTATGGAAGTGGAACCCACAGCCTTCTGTGAATAAAACAATTCCTCTGAATAAAACAATTTTGAGGAGTAAATTTATCACCTAAGTTATTCCTAAAATCTGGAAAAGCTACATCACACAATATGTGAATCTGAAAACTTAGCAATATTTATAGACATATTCGACAGGTGGATGGGTAGCAGAAGTTTTAATCCTAGTTTTAGAATAAGTGCACTTGCATCTAAAATACTGGCTTTCATAACATATGAACTTATCTTTGTTGCAGTATAACAAGTCACAGGGGAAGCCCTACGTACCTTGACAGAACTAGGAAGTGGCCTCAGAAGGCACAGACAGAGCCAGATGCAGCATTAGTCAACCTAGGCAGTTGCCTAGGGTCCACTGGCTTGGGGGTGCTCACCATCTGAGGGGCTGTCAAAAAAACTTCCATAACTGATATTTCTTCTTTAATAACACATGCAGAGTGCATCCTTAGTAGTATTTGTACATGCACATTTAAATTGAAACAGACAACATGACTTAAAAGAGCAGGGATTAGGATGCTGTCGCCATTTTGGATAAATGCAGAAGAACGCTTCATAAAATACTAGGTTAGGTGAGAATGTATGTGTGCGTGTGTGTGTTGCCGTGTCTGTGTTTCTGTGTCTGTAAAATGCCCCAGTTAGGGATGGCAGGTTAATTCATTCAGGCACAAACCCTCCACTGTTGAGGCTTCTGTGCATTTTCAAGGAATGTTGACTTTTTACACATTTTCAAAGAATGTTAACTTTCAAGGGAAGAGACATTTACCATTGCTCATGCTAAGTCTGTTTTCAATGTGACACTGTTTTATTTAGCAAATGGCCACCATCAGTGTTTGTGCTATGCATTTTAAAAATGGTGTTAGCAGCACAACAGGTAGCATACTTGCCTCTGGTGCAGAAGGCTGTGGGTTCCACTTCCATACCATGTACAAGCAGTGCTGATATTGCAGTGCCACCTTTAAGGGGGTGGGGATGCTGCAATCCTCAGTGTGTCCTCATTTGAATGAGATGCCTAATAACTATGAACCTGTTGCCAGTTTGAAAGTCATTCCCTATTGCAATAGTACTAGCTTATCACTTTTTAATGTAACATGGGCAATTTATTCTTCAAGGGCAGCAGGCACTGAATTTGTACTTGAAACACTGACATGTAAAGTTGTTTAACAGCAGTAACCTCTTCATTAGTTATAGATCTCTTTAATGTGGAATTATTCAGACATTTACTTCTGCACAGATTTTGTATATTGACTGATATTGGTGGATTGTAATGACAAAAGTTTGAGTGGCCTTTTATCTCTGAAATATTCTCTAATGGGTAGCTTTGTCCTTATTGGTTCATATATTTTGTTTCATTATTTACTGGAAAATGTTCAAAATTACAAATTTAAAACACACTGTAACAAGCGGTGCTGTATTTTATAAGGAATATAATTTAATACAATCGGGAAGGTGAATCAAATAACAATTGTGTGTATGCATGGTCCTAAAAATGTGTGCAAGGGATTTATGGTTTGAAAACAGCCCAAAGGTAAACTTTATCAACCACTGGTCAGATACTTTTTCTTTAAATGTGGGTTTCAACTCTGGTTCAATGAATGTGAGTTTCAAGGGCAGTGAAGTTTATTGTTAATGCTAAGTTTGTTTTCATTGTGAGCTTGTATTGTTTTGTTTAGCAAATGTTTGCCAGTGTTTGTGCTATAAAATTTGAAATAAAAGTTTTTAATTAAGTCCAAATATCTGTAATCATTGTAGATGTAAAGCAGAAAATAGTATGTACACAGAGTTTGAACAGTGTTTATGGTAACTGGGGAGAAATAGCAAAGTAATGAGGCACTGGAATGACTGCCGGAGGGGTCTCCCTGATCCATTACACTGCCTTGGGCCCCATTTAATCATGATATGGCTCTGAATATGGTCTGATAAAGAGTATGTTTCTGTGCCATAACTGTTTTACTAGTGATCATTTCCAGTTGTACATTCTCTGTTAGAATTTTTGGCTATTTTTCTTCAGGAAACTGGCTTGGAACAGTTAAAAGAAATGTTCATGGAATTATATTGGGACACTCTGGTATATAGGTTTGTACTCTTAGATTCAAGGGCAGTAGAAAAATCTACCCCTTAAATTGAAAAAAAAAAGAATATTTTCTCTTTTTACACATTTTTCTATAATAGCAGAAGACTGACACTCTCTTTTCTACAGACATACATGGGGATATTCAGAAGTGTATAATAGTTGTGCAAAGCACTAATTAATGTTTTTTTTTTATTTTTGCATTGTTTCATATAATGTGCCTAGTTATGTATCCAAAATACATGTCTGATAAAGACATTTACATGCTGAAAAGAGATCTTTTGTGCTACAGTCCCTGTTCGGAATACTAGTTCTGGGTGATGAGTTATTTGTTCCTGGATTTCTGCTGTTGTGCACAGGACAAGCTGTTTGCATGTCTGTGTAATTTTATGTAAATTTATATGGGAAGGAAGAACACCAGAGCATCTCTTTTCTACAAAGCTGAGAGAGCTGCTTTAAAGACTACATTTCATTCAAGTTTTCTCTTACTACCAGTTTTGCCAAAGAAGAGCACATTTTTGTTTGGAAAATAAACCCATGCTGAATCTTGAAAAACTGATGGTTAAGAGTGTTTATGGGATTATCAGCAAACTTAAAAATGATATTTGGTGAAGAACTTCAACGGCCAGTTTTTGATCAATACCACTATTTAGATAGAATTACAATTTGTGCTGTGGGTTGATATGAACAGTACTTACTACATGCTTTGAGCTGGGGGTGAAAAAATATACACTCTCCAGTGACTGAGAAAGATTTGGAAAAAGTCCTTTTATAATATATAACTTGTGAACCTTGCAGCTGAGACTTTGTGATCTGTTATCCTTTGCAACTCTGAAGTGGTACTGCTGTGTACTGCCACGTGTATATGTCTGTATTTGGAGGAAGTTATTGAAGCCTTCACAAAGGCTAACACAGACATGGATGACCACGTATGAGAAATGACTACCTGTACAAGTCAGTAGTTACTTGACCTTTACTTCGTCTCCAGGATGGAAATGACTCTGGGATGGTGGCCATTGAACAGAGTTTGGTTAACCTGCAGCACAACAATAGCTAGACTACATATTCAATCAACCCAAGGAGAGCAAGAACCGCTCCACCAGTGAAGAAACTGGAAGCAGACAATGACATAAAGGCCTGTATTGTAGCCTTTTAGAGGTATGCAAAAAGACAGGACTGGTCATCAAGTGAGTGGGCCAGAATTTTATCTACACAATTTCCAGGAGACTCCGTCAGACAATATGGAGATGGAAGATACAAATATCCATGATTACCAAAAACTGAAAAAGGAATTTTTAGTTAGAGCAGGTATTTCACCAGAGGCACAGGCAAACATATTAAATCATTGAACAGTCACCGCTGACAAATCCATTGCAGATTATTTGAATCACATATTGAAGTGGTGATTTTAAGCTGATGTCTGTGATGTAGGAAAAAGTGTAGACATTTTAGCAGTAGATAGATTTAAAGAGGGCAATGGCTAATAGTTTATGAAAGTGTATGTTTTAAAAATGTGTGAATCTCTGAACAACAGGTAGCTTTAGTAGAACATTTGCTGTTGTTTGAAAGTGCAAATATTAAATCAGCCCTCACATAAGCACGAGTCTGTTTTTGTGAGAAAGCAAAAGAGACTGTTATCTGAACTAATTTATTTTAAATATTTTAAGGAAAGATGCATAGAAAATTACAGCTTATGGTAATACTGTTATGTTGATTAAATATATTTACAGCAGTCAATCATTTGTTAAGCCACATACATCTGAAGGTGAACCAGTGGAACATGACTGGGCTACATATCCTCTAGAAGTATAGACTCTGCCTTTTGCCACTGTTATACTACCAAACATATTAAATGTGCTGTTTTTTAGATGGAAAGAAATTATAAGGATTGTTGGATACCAGAAACATAATCACTTTAATCAGAACAGAATGCATGTGCAAACATAAACATAAACGTAAATATAAAACTACTATAAAATAAAAGATTGAAGCAATCTGTGTACCCAGAGCCAGGAGCAAGTAATTCAAGTAGAAAAATGAACAATTTTATGTAAAACTCTACACTCAGTAACTCTGGAACTTAAGTCACCACTTAGTGTAGTACTTGGGCAGGACTTTCCCATTTCAAGGAGTTCTGGAAAATATGGTAGGGGCAAAAGGCAAAATCAGATGTATTGACAGAGATACACAGCCTTAATAAAGAGAAATCTGTGGAAATTAAAACTTTCACAAGGCAATAAGATGTGAATCTAAGTGGAAATACCTCTGAAACAGAGTTTGACCAAAAGACTGCAGCAGGTTTGACTATAGAAGGAGTCAGTATACAGCCAGACAGGGAAGAGATCGCAACTAATGATACTCTGCATAAAACTCCAGCAGTCAAAGAAGTTAGTAAAAAAGACTGATGAATAGAGCCTGTAATTATGAGAAGGAAAACAAATGTAGAAACTCTTAAGGAAGCAGGCAATCCCTGTGATGACCAAACAAAGAGCAATGTAGACAAACACATCCTTAAAGAGCAAATGAAAGAAGTACACAATCAATACCTCTAGCCTCTATTGCCAGAATAAACAGCAAGATAAATACGATGGAGACAGAAAACTTACATGTATCCCAAGAGTAAGATAATCACTTTCATTAATTGCCTTTTCTAGAGGAGTTGGGTAAAACAGAAAAAGCAGTATCTGTCTTTGTAGGAGATAACACTACAACTTCCATCTCACATCGGGCTACAAATGAGACTGATGTTTACCTGTCTAATATCCACATAAACCATGTCAGTTAAAAAAAAAAAAAAAAAAGTGCGGCTTAATTTAACACAGCAAGAAGTGACAGTGAACCCCCACCCCCATCCTCCCCAGTTAGAAAAGTCCTATTTCATACCAACATTTTGAAATCAAAAATTGTCTTACTTCATAAAATAACTAAAAATACAGAACAGTTATTAGAACCAAAGTCTTTTAGACCCCTCATAATAAAGTTGGCCCACAGCTACATTTTTAAAGACTTTTATTAAAATATCATTTAAGACAGACACACATACATTATTAGAAAAGAAAACAACCATATTATAATTTTTGTCACTAACACACACACATATTTTCTTTTTACCATAACAACTGCTGTCAATCCAACATTACATAAATCACAATTCCTACCTTCCCTTAAACCTCACTCCTGCTCCTCCTGAACATTATTTTACATGTTTTGTTCTCACAAATTCATTTACTTCTCTGTAATTTGCTCCTTCCCTTTTCTAAAGATCCCTCTTCCAGTTCTTGTATCTCTTTTACAATATTCAGTATTTCAAGTGTAGCTGGTATAAATTTTGATTTCCATTTTCTAGTAATTGCTTTTTGACAGCCAACAGAACTAAAAGTAATAACAAATTACTATGTTTAGGCAATTCAGATCAAGTGTCCCAGCTCAAAAGAACCATTTCCTGAGTTACAACTATTTGCTCCCACAATATTTCTGGCAGAATATTCTGTAGGGAATTGCTCAAATCTGCCAACTCATTAAACACCCCCAAAAAAGTTCCCAGTTATCTGTCTCTTCTCCATCACACCTCCAATGTTTGCTACTTACTCAGAGAAAAATCCTTTGAAGTCTCCTTGAGGTATAAAAATATATATGCAAACATTTCCAGGTAAAAATCCTAAACCCTCTGTTGCATACTTAGAAGCCATAATTATGTGTCCTCCCAGTATTGATTTTACAGTCTCTCTCTTCCCAATGTTTTCTAACCTCCTCTGATTGGTTCTTATAGTTATCATGAAATATTTTATAGGCTCTACTAATTATCCCACTTTTAACAGCAGCTTCTAGTCTAGATTTGACTACAAACCCTACCGGATCAGATATTTAACTCAAGACTCCACAATTCCTTTCCCTTTACCTACACTCTGATATTACTTTCTGATAAGGAAGGCAGTCCCTAAATGTTTGGTTGCCATTTTGGCAAGAATTAAATAAAAGCTATGATTTTAGCTAGGTTTTATTAGATAGGAATGATGAAGGAAATAAGTTCCTACACAGTTTACTTAGATTGCTAGATCACATCACCTAACTCAGAGTTTAGGAACACTTTGATCCACTTATGTATAACAGAAGTTGTATTTGAGTGAAAAGCTATGAACTTTGTATGTTCCCTTGTGTTGGGAGCTCAGGAAAAGGCCACTGGTGTATACCGGTAATCAGTGACTATTCCATACAGTTCTTTGAAGCACTGCTAAAATCAGTAAACACAAATGTTATAGCTGGTACTACTGATTTCCAAGGTTGAAATTCTCCAAGAAATCCTTACATGCGAAGGTACCCTGCTCATGTTAAATGCAATGCGTGGACTAGCCAGTTCTCTAAGTGAAGCAGATGAGAACTTCTAGATAGCACCTCAAACAGATTAGCTAGTGAAATAACAAAAATTTTGAAGTCCATGCCTCAGAAAGGCAAAAACAAGATGGAAAAAATTTGGATCAAATACCTTCATACTTTATCTTTGCTATAAAAAAGTATTCCATGCCTAACTTAAATTTACTCCATTTGCACTTTTGTGTAGTGCACTTCCATGGGGCATACTAGCCACAGCAACTGAAACCTAGGAAGGAGAAAGTACTCAGTTTAGAAAAGTGATAGGATGTTATACAGAACTTATGGATAGGTTAAAACATAATGTCTACTGTCAAGGAACACATGGATTGATCACACAAAGCCTAACAGGGATCATTCATTTTCAGATAAAGAGCTTATATTATTGCCCACTGCAGAGAACACATTTCTTGCGAAGTTGCAAGGGCTTTTCAAAGTGACAATTAGGTCTCTGTAGTAAATATGTTTGCTGAAGGATTAAAACCTCTCTGTATGTTTAGAAGTAAAGATACGAGAAGAGAAACTGTCAAAATCCAGAGGCAGGAAGTAAAATAATTGGTACTCAGGAATATAGATATATCCTCATAAGGCTCTGGCAGAACTAATTTAATTTGCCTCAGTACTGAGGCCATCCCTAGAGAAAAAGTAAATCTAAAATATTACTGAATAGAGGAATCCCGATGAGAAGCATTAAAGGAGGAAATACAGAGGGTGCTTAAGCTGAGGATCATAAGTGATTCAGAGTAAGTGCAAGATCCCTAAGGTCCTAGTTCCCAAACCTGGTAGGGATATAAGATTTTGCAACAACTTTATCAAACAGAAGACTATATCCATATTTGATTCATATCCCATGTGTACAGTGGACAGATTGATAGAAAAGTAGGATAAGGCTGATTTCCTTCCATGCTGTACTTAACTAAGGGTTATTAACTCCCACAGCTAAGGAGAAAATGACATTCTCCACACCCAATAGCCTTTTTCATTACAAAGTAATGTTGTTTGACCTTTGTGGTATAACTGAAATATTTCATAGGCTTATGGTAGGATACTCAGACCACACAACAGATATGTAGCAGCTTATCTTAATGACTTATTTATTTTTTTCTGAAGACTGGGAAAGTTATCTTGCCAATTTCCAAGCTGTTCTAGATTCCTTAAGGGAACCTCATTTAAGCATTAGACCAGCTAGTTCTAAATTAGGTATGATTGAAGCATAAGGCTGATGGGAAGAGGAATTGTAAAACCCCAAACAGAAACAGTAAAGGATGCATGTAAATGGCCATACCCATCACTAAAAGGACTTTTGGGGGGTTGGCCAACAACTACAATAAATGTATACCAAATTTCTTGACTATAGTGTACCCCTTCGGTGACTTAGCCAAAGAGAGGGCTCCTTTGAATGACCACTTCTTTAAAGAAGTTAAGTATGTTGTGTCCTGTAGCCATCCTATTAGCCTCAGATTTCTCCAAGCAGATTGCATTGCTTAATAATGCCTCTGAAGTCAGCTTAGCAGCAATGTGGGCAAAGTTGGTTGTTGAAGGGAGGAACTTAATTTTCTACAACAGCCAGAAGTTAAGTAACACTGAACAGATGTAGCAGTGTTCGATCAAGAAGGTTTGGCTAGTAAGTGGGCATTATCTATCCTTAAACATTATCTCTTTGGCAGAAAATTTTTATTAGATATGTACCATGCACCCCCTTCAATGGCTCAACAGACTAGCAGACAGTAATTCCAAGCTTGCCAGATGGGCTTTGTCACTATAGCCATTTCAATTTTAAATACCGGATTTCCGAGGCTGATGTCATCCAATTGCAGTGGCCTTGTGCTGGTTCAATAGCCATCTGTAGGTATTAGAACTAATTGTTATGCACGTCTGCACAAAAGAGTAAGTACTAAAGTGCCTGATTTGCCAGTTTTGAGTACTAGAGGAGCAATGGGGAAAGTAGCAAAATCCTAACTGAACCCATGTTGTACACCAGAGGGCATGCTGGTGACAAGTTTTGTAGGCAAGACACAGTAAATCACATGATGGTAAAAACATCTGTATTTTAAGGCTAGGCTCATCAGGCTTGGTATGTGTGCCTACCTCTAAACCTAAATGGATTTCTATGGAGGAAGTCACAGTATCTTTGACTAAAAGAAGACATATTTAGCAGAGGGGAGCTGCTGTCCAACAAATGCAAGTTAGACAAAGGCTGTTGCATCTGTGGAGTTTGCCTTGCCAGTATGGGTAGCTGTTGGAACTATTCTCTACCTGTGGAACTGTTTGTTAATACTCATGCAGTGCATGTGTTAAAGGGTTGGGCCACTAAATGGTCCAACACTTTGTTAGCTGTATGGAGTCTGCTCTAGGGATAGTAAGGCTTACATTAGCTCTAGCTGAAGATTCAAGAAACCAAGACAGCTCATCAGATTGTATGAAGTATGCAAGAGAAGGGCATACATTAATGATGAGGACTTTAAAATTATGGATCAAATAAAGCTTTCAGGAAACATTATTTCACTGTGAAGTAGTTTGATTTTGACATTGTTACACACTAATACTTATATCTAGGAGGTAGATGAATAGGGTGGTGACAGGCTCTCTTCATAAGCATTTGCAACAGGTTACAGCTAGAGGTGGAAAAACATGTAAAATAACATGATGTATTTAGTTTGCTGAAGAAAAAACATAGCTCAGACAGAAAGAGAATGGATGCAGGAGCAATATGCATATTTTACCTGAATTAATAGATTGGAGTACATGGGTGAGAGGACAAGAAGAAAGGGAGGTATTTTTTCAGTGGCTGAGGTATTGAAAACTGCTACAGGACTACTATTGTGTTGGGAAACGTGACACTTTATGGGAGCATTTTCAAGTATGGTGACAGTATCAAACATTGCTTTACGTATAGTGTTATTGATTAACTAACAATTTGGTACAGAAGATATCAATGTAGACTTCCTGGTTAGCATGTCTGTAACCAAAACTAACAATTTGGCTGGAAACTCCCTGTTTTCTAACACTGTGGGAAAAGACTGGAACCTACTTCCCAAAGAACTAACATCACTCTCTTCTTTGCCTCTCTTTAAACAAAAGCTCAAAATACACTTTAAAATACACTGGTTATGCCCATGCAGTAAACCAGACTAACCCTTCCTTGCCTGTGCTCATATTTGTCTATACCATACTAAGTTTTTTTGTTTTTTTCCTCATTATTTCTCTTATGAGGAACTGTACTGGTGATCACAATGATACATACTGATTGACAAAAAAAAAAAAAAGATGCATACTTTATTTCTACTATGTTTATGTACTATGTAACAATTATCATTCCTTCATTGTTTGTATTTCATGTTTTTACTGTTTGGAGCTTTTCTCCCCGGGCCTCTACTGAAAATGGAAATATATCCATCTAGACCAGCCCGGTCAACAAATGCAAAATAAAATAAAATAAAATAAATAAATTAGAATGATTTTATTATTAACAATTCATTTGTTAGTTTTAGTTTAGTATTGATACAATTAGGAGGGACTTTTCAGCGTTGTAAAGTACAATGCCATCAGTGTCAAATATATCACTGAGGTTGGAAAGGTTAAGAGCAAGGAAGCAAATAAGATGATAAAGAAAAGTGGACCAAGAGCAGTCCATTAGTGGATTTCCATGGCTATTGGGATAGTGGATGGAGCTTAAGCACTTTTAGGATTTTGTAAAATCTGTTACAGAACTATTTCATGGCATCTGAACAGTTATTTCATCTAGGCCATACTGAGTTAACTCTTTTAACAAAAGTTTGGAAAGACAAATTCAAAACCTTTCATTATGACAGTACAGAAGGTATCAATGTAGACTTCCTGGTTAGCATGTCTGTAAATGTTTTTAGTCAGTAATAACAATATTGTGCTACTGATGTGTCAGGATGTAAAATTATCCTGATAAACAAAGAACATAAAAATATTCAACCTGTCTTTAAATTAACTAAAAATATATTTAATGGGAAGAGCAAGAACCTTAAATTATAAAGCATGTACCAAAACAACTTTTGGTGGTGAATGGCAGGGTGAGAAATATTTAAATCAGTTTGTAATAGGCAACACTCCAGCTGGATAACAGCTGGCAATGTACAACACAAGAACGAAAAAGATGTACTGAGATGGATGAACTGCTCGTACGCCAAGGATACAAATACTCCAGCTGGATGTTTTACTGGTACTATCTTGTATAAAGTAAGTTACCTGAGTTATATCGTGTCCATTAACAAGGTATTAGTATTGAAAATTTGTGGGCAGAACTGATGGTTTTACTTTTGAGTAAGGTGGGATAAATAGAAGACAGAATATGATTTGAAGTAAAAGCTAGAGTAAGAGGCTTCAGACAGTTAACTGCATGGTTTAAGAGCAGGAGGAGTGGGACAGCTATAGACAGATGGAATTGGAAGTGGAAGAGGTGACAGGGGGGAAGACAAGGATGAAGGAAAGCCAAACGAAAGAGCAGAGAATAAAAACTCAGCCTGGCAGCAGCAGATAAGTCTGGCTAATGGAGATTAAGAGGAGGTAGTAGGAATGCAAACTCTTGGGATAGGAGGTGTAACAGTAGTATGGTAACTGATGCAAGAATCCTAACATATAACTAGTCAGTGTTCTGTGCAGGGATTTTCAAAATCTGGACCTTCATGCTTCCTTAGATATGTGCGTGGCTACAGTTTTATGTTGTGGTAGTTAAAAACCTCTACTTTATTTTATTTTATATATGCTTATATGTAGGATAGGTGTGTGAATTTGTGTTGTGTTTGTGTTTTGTTGGTTTGTTGCAGTGTGGGGAGGAGGGTGTATGTATGTTTGTTTGTGTGGTGGAGGGTGTATTTAAAAGTCACGATTTTGAATATCGTGCTTTTGGGGTTTCAATATTGTGAATATTCGGCTTTATGGTCTCGAGATACTGAAATTCCAGATTTCAGCATTTCGAGATTATACTACAGTGAATATATATATATATATATATATATATATACATACATATATATATATATATAAATATATACACACACACATGTGTGTGTGTGTGTGTGTGTGTGTGTGTGTATGTGTGTGTGTGTATGTATGTGTATATATATATATATATATATATATATATATATATATATATATATTTTTTTTTTTTTTACTTAAATTTATCTAGTACACTTTTACGTAAACTCAATATATTGACACACTTTTATCAACAGTTAATTTTGACAAGTCTTTTTACTGATAGTTAATTTTATCTAAAATGTTAAGAAAGAGAAAATATGCCAAAAAAATGCTTTTGCAGGGGGACAAGCCCCCCTGCACCCACCATGTAGGCGGCTTCATCCCCAGAACTCCTTACTTAAATATACTAACTCCATGATGACACAACCACAGAGAAATGAGAAAACACCATACACATTGAATGTTTGCAGTCAATATTTAACTTTCCCCGCAGCTGTGTGACCATATAGTTAGTACATTTAAGTAAGGGGTGTGTGGATGCATTCTCTCTTTTTTAACATTATACTGTGAATGGGGAGTCATTCAAATTTTCTCATGAATAAGAAGGCAGACCTCAGCCTAACATCTCATTAAAAGAATGGTACATTAGAAGTGCCATATCTACCCACAATGCACTGCATAAATATGTCCTAGAATACTGAAAGATGATGTAAATGACTTCTGGCTAAAAACAATTGCCATATTGGGGGTAGTCCAGAGTATTCTGTGCATTATATATTTTATATTTTTCTAAAAAAGCAAACGCCAGTAGTCATCCAGATTACCCAAAAAAAGTTATGTGCAGACTGTAAATTTGGCCTACCATAATACTATTATGGTACACTGACCATACTGAAAAATGAGTCAATTTACTTTGCATAATGACAGAGACTATAAAGATGAGAATGTTACAATGTCAGTGGTAGATCAGCTGACTACTGAGTCAATAGCACTGCTTTAATGCCTTAAATTTCATCTTTATGAGTTGTTTATCAATCTTCTTAGTGCTTTCCTGACCTAACCATCTATACATTTCCACAATTTACCATTTTGATATTTCCAGGCTTGCACTTCATTTTAAATATCTAGCATCATTGCTGCATTTTGTAGCATTATATTCTTCTTTCTATAACTTATTTTCTTCTGCCAATATTTTATTTCTAGGTATTATCAGTTCTGCTGAACCACAGTTCTAGAGGATTCCTACAATAAACAATCAAGTGTTACAAAGTAGGTGAGCACAGACTTAAATGTATCGGTGCATACTAATGGGGTAAGATGGCTTTTCAGAGTATGTACAAATTACTCTTTCCCACAAGTGATAATGCACAACCTTATGGTGCCTTACTCCACTCATGTTTGGACTTTGTCATTAGTTACTTATTCCTATCATGTAATATCTTATTACTAGTAACTTTGTTTTTCCCGTCATGGCAGACCTAGATATAGTGATATTATTTTATAATGTCAGTGTGTTTATGTCTCACTATCCAATCATATGTAACTCATAGTAATCACCATATGACCTGATTTGTGACAGTATCTCCCTTAATATTCCTATTTTTTATCTAATCATCTTTCATGTTGAGAGCAATGGTACCATCTGGTTGAGCATTCTATGATGTCACACGCCAGACTTGGACAGCATGCCTAGCTCCTGCATCCATCACTTTATCTCCTTTCACTGAGCAAGAAGAATATGTAAAACAGGAAACAAGCAAAAGTACAAAAATATATAATTGGCTGTCTTAAAGGAACCTACAACAGCCAATGGTTGGAGGGGTTATTCAGACACAAGGGGGATGATAAGAGGGACCCAATCATAGATGAACTTATACAGTAAGTAAATGAATGAAATAACTGTTGATCTTACATTAGGAAGGTTGAAAGAAATTTCAAGTAGTAAGGCATCCTGGAAGGCCAGAGATGGAGAGGGGGCAAAAAAATGCACTGAAAGATAAACCTTTTAAGAATGAAGAGCTACGTAATGTTTGACTCCAGGAGTCATGGTACAGGCTGAAGTGTTGGGTGACTATGCAAACTAATCAGCAAGTGACCACATCACAAATGCATGTAAATGCACACATTTTTGAAGCATCCACACCCTTGATGGAGTGGAGTCTGACATCAGCAGTTTCACTTGACCACCAAAAATGCAAGTTGTCAATTTACTTGGAAAATTTGCTTAGCAACTGCAAGCCTCTTCTTTAGTGGAGCAAAGGGGAAAATTAGAGCCGCCCATCATTCAGAACAAAGATATTTTCATCAAGCAGAGCCTGAGCTGGCCATGCATAACTAACAATAGAAAGGCTATTTTTCCTAAATGTCTGCATTCAAAAGTAAGGTAAGATAAATGGTCTTGTTTAAGGAAATGTGGGTCAATATTAAAGGATATCCAGTCCTTGTAAAAGAAGAAATATGCTCTCCTTCAACAGGCTCCATGAGACTGTCAGCTGAGATAATTACTCCAGTGACGAACAAAGTTCATGACGAACTTTGCTGCCAGTATCTGAGCTAATCATTTTCAACATGCAGCATCTTAAGAGATGTAATGTAGGCCTGGTGCTTCTTCCTCCTGTGCTTTTGGGTGGCCAAGTCAAACTGGTTGCTTTTAAAGCAGCGTTTTATGTCACGATCTTCTCCAGAGAGTAGAAGCAATGCTGAAAGAAGTTTAGGTTTATGACCTGGTGGCCTTATGAACATAGGATGGCTCATATTTTATGATTACTGAATGCAACAAATTTCCATAGGGAATGACATTATTGAGATCTTATCTGTGTGAGTGGTAGGCAAAAAAATTGGCTAAATGCAGATGGCACAAGGGCTAAGCACTCTCCTGTTGTCACTGCAGCTCCATCGTATCTGTACCTCTTAAGAGTTTATGATATATCCGGCAGAATTCATAGAAGGAACCATTTCAGTGAAAACTGTTTTAATTAAAAAAAAAAAACTTATCAGTCCTGAGTTAAGTAGTGGTGAGGGCTCAGACACCCCTATGCAAGGAACATTGCCCCCCACCCCCTCATTTCATATAAAATTGTCTGTGGTCACACTGTTAATGTTTGGGGGGGTGACTACCATATCTTAATCAGCTGTTTGCCACTGAACTGGTTTCCCCAACTAATCATTTATTCATGATGGCTGCTTTGCATTTCTTTGATGATCAAGTCCTCAGAAGTCACTTGCTTGATCATGTAGGACTGGAGCCATTGGTTGCTGTAGATCACTGCATGCAGTTTTGAGAGTCTCTGTCTTACCCAGTATTATGTAAGCAGGTGTGTATGTGTGTTTGCATATGTATATATATATATATATATATATATATGTGTGTGTGTGTGTGTGTGTGTGTGTGTGTGTGTGTGTGTAAGCTTAGGAGGAGATGGGGGAGTTGCTTCCTAAAAAACAGTTCTTTCAATCAGGTTATGTTTGAGTTTTGATGAACTGTAACTGTCAGAGTGATTTTTTGTTATTGCATTTTAGTTTTGCATGCTGTAACCGTTCATACCATATAGGACAACAATGCATAGTATGTTGAAATGGGATTATTTATAAACAATACATATATATTTAAAAGGTCCATAAGAAGATCCTTAAATCTTCAAATAGGCAGCTGGAAATGCTTCACCTATTTATCCATTCACTTTCAGATAAATTACTTTATCCTTTATAAGGACGTGCATCAATTTATATTAAGCATAGAAGACTTGTTGGCACATTAGCCTTCTATTGATATTACACAACTAGTGTTTTTTGGAACTGATGTTTTTTTTATCTTCAGATCCAATGAAGATAACCTTCAGTCTTATCCAACCAAAAGCTCTACAAATGATGAAACTTCATGAGGTTAGATGTGGTCATCATCTTCACTGTGTTGCATGCAAGGAAAAAAATATTTCTGTCGGCTCCCAGTCTAGACTTGTTTTTCAATGAAGAAGGACCTTTGAATGACTTAATTGGTCCCAATAAGTATCAAATAACTGTGCCACAGTCAATAGTAAGTTTGTGCTTGACAAATACAATGCTGCTAGACTCTAATGAAATATTTAGTGCCTGACAGTTTCGGAAGTTTAGACAGAGATGAATACTCTGTTATGTGTAGTTCTCTCTCCATACTGAAAAATTATAAAACTTGGCGAATTCCAAATCAAAACTGTATGCCACTACATTCATCCAAAATTTCAGTGATTTTAGTAAAAAGTGGTAAACCAGATGTTGTGCTGTGCAATGTTGTAATGTGACTATAATGCAGCAGTTTGCTCAGCAGTGTTTTTCTACCAGACAACTTTTCCCTCTTCAAACATTCATTTATAATTTTGTGAAAGTTTATATGTTATCACAGTTAATGCAGAGCACTTAAATACTTGTAGGGCAGTATCTGTTTCAGTAGCCACATAACTACACATTTGAAGTGATCTCACCCAATGTACTTTTACTGGAACTCTCTCCCTGAAGTTGGAAAAATTCAGTTACTGAACCTGTAAATTACAGTTTCATCTTAAAAAAATAACATCTCCCTGCTGCTGACACAATACAGCATTTAGGTTTCCCAGCACTTCTGAAACACAGTCAGCAATGACGTTAGTAAGCGGTAAAGGCTAGAGTGCTGAAGATTTCAAGTCTGGAGTCTCTGTATCACTGTTTATTACAGAAATGCTATGCCTATGCATTTGTTTCACTGCTGTCCCCAGGAGAACCAGGAAGCAGATCTCCATTCACAGTGCTGTTTGGTGTGAGCATCCTGTCTTTGCTTGGATCAGAAGGCAGCTGTCTCTTGAGCATCTGTCGATGGACAATAGGGACAAAGAAAAGAAGCAATCCCCCTATGAGTGGAGGAACTCCAGCTAGATAAAATGCCACATGATAATCTCCTAAATGATCATGAATTAATCCTAAAAAGAAAAGAATAAAGTATGATGATTTAATACACGACAGTCCTTATTCAGAACTTAGTTGTTTTGTCCATTTTAACTTTTAAGATTTAATGTCTTCATATAACTTACTTCATTACACTACTGAAATATACCTAAATATTTGTGCATTAGTAATCAGTATTGTAGTTCTGTAATTTTTCTTATTGATGCAGTAAATGCACTGTTAAATATGCTGGTCAATCATGCAATACATTCTGTAGGGTACAATGGCATTTATATGACTAGCACACGTTTAGTACCAATATATGTGTCCTTTTCTGAAAAAGGAACCTGCATGGCCCCAAATGCTTTATGCTCTTAAACTATCTTTGTAGAAATAATTTTTATTCCAGCAAAATTGATCATACCCTTACAGAATTCATTATTTTCAAAAGATCAATGGGGACAGCAGTTTGTTCCAAGATTGGAGGGTAACTTTAGTGCACAGATATCTAGCTTTCATTGACAAGATTACAGGAGATACATGCTGGCAGTACTGGTTAAACTTAGGTCATGTTATAATGGCATCTGTTATTTCAGTTAATACACAGATGACACACACCTGCATGAACAGTATGCATTACAGCAAAATCTAACATATGTGGTTTATTTCATGCTGACAGTGGTTAAATTTAGTTTTCTGAGTGTTTATATATTTTGTTTGATGGACAAACCCATAAACAACCATCATTTTCTACTGAGGTAATTTCTCCTGTGCTAGCTGAAGGCTGAAAATGTGGCATATGATCCACATTCTATACATAATCATGATAATGTGCGCTGCTGCCAACTACATTAAAAGTGTGACACTGTCATCAGCTTACCTGCTATTGGTGGGCCAGCAGTCATGGGAATGGCCATAAGTCCAAGGATGTAGCCAATGGCCTGGGAGGCTTGCATGGGCCCGACCAATTCAAATGCAATGGGAGCCATGATAGTGATGAAACATCCGTCAGAAAGACCAAGAAGGATGCACACTACAATAACAACCCAAAATGCATGACACAAAGGCAGCATCATAGACATGATGCCCAAGACCGCAAAAGATGCAACCTGGAAAGCAAACGATAATCTAATGAGACTACTGATAAAAACAAAACATAAGTTACATTAAACAGACACTGGAAATAAAGTACTATAATATTCAACATTCTTTTCTCCTCAGTAAACAGATATCGCAGATTAGTTTATTCATTAAGAGTAATCCTGGGCTCATTACCATTGAAATAAAACATACAAACAATGCACTTACATAAAACTTTCTGTATACTGGATATAAGAAGTAAGAAATAATATGGACCTTAGATAGAGTCTTAAAATAAATAGACAAACAGAATCAACATTTTTCTTTTTCTTTCTTTCTTTTCTTCTTCATTTATAAGCATCCGTACCCTCATGCCTAACAACCATCAGCCCCTCTCCATTCACCCAGATAGAGGCCATTGTCCAGGCAGTCATGATGAAAGTTTGATCCATGTCTCTCAGTGTTGCCCATACAAAGCTCTGCTACAAGTCCAGGAATGTTTTCAACCCAAAAGATATAACATTACCTCACCAGATTGAGGTTACCCTCTCTGAAACCAGGGCCCTAATTGTTCACAAGGCCAGTGAAATACTCAGTGCTCCCACAGTAGTTAGGTAGGATATCTGTATTTTATGTCCTTATCCCCCAATCCACATGGCTGCTTAGGAACCTCACACCTGTCTGTTAAACTTAATGTGATGTAAAACTTTCAGAGGTGTCAGTAAAGGCAGTGGGCCTTACAGCTTCCCTCCCATTGGGCCACAGGACGGGAAAAGCCAAAATCACCCACACATTCCCACCACCTGGCTGGGTGCTTCATTACCTGAAATGCTACTCAATCCCAGGTCATCAGGAATACTGTCAAGGTTTCATCCCTTTGCACCATGAAAAATTAGGATTTTAATATCAGCAGGCTAAGTGTGCTTTGACCTTATATCTACATTTGACCAAGATCTTAACATGGCATAACAGTAGCAGAACATAAAACAATACAGAATAGAGTGATAGAAAAACATTAACTGCAGTTATTCTATAAGATTTACAGCAAAGTTAACAAAAATGTTCAGTATGGATATGCTAAGACTCGGGAGACCTAGAAAGCTACGTCTTCCATGGTACAAGCCATAAAGATATACAGATGTGCATTTTTAACATAATATTTATTAAAAATGCAATATAACAATGTTTCATAACCATAAATGTTTTTTCAAGTTGAAGCTAGGAACCCTATGAAGCATAGGGTTAATAACAGTTGGAATTCAAAAATAAACCCAGAAATCACTGACAAGCTAAGCAGAAAGTGACACAATATATAATCAATGAAAGACCTTACTTGACTGTCTACATAAAAGAACAGAAACTTTCCTGCTGCACACCATAGTTATTTGTATAAATGCAACTTGAAAATGCTGTGATGCCATTGCAAAACTATGGGGTAATGCTGTTCTGGCAGATTGCCATGAATTACTGAAGTGCAAAAGGCTGTAGCAATGTAATTACTAACCTTAAGGTTCTAGAAGTGAAAAATGTACAGTATATGATATTAGATATGGCTGGATTTCTGTTCAAAGCTCTAGAAATTCACTGATAAGACAGCAATAAATAAAACACAGTTTACCAAATGTAGGCAGGCTAAAATGGTGGGACAAATTGAAGGCTTCAGATGTGATTATGTAATATTAATGCTTCCATTACATTTTCAACTTAAAAAAAAAAAAAAAAAGGTCAGACCTTCAACTTAGGAAAACCTCATAAGAAAATATTTTTTTTAGAATGGGACAAACCCTTTGCTAACTCAGTGTGGGGGTATTCATCCCCCACATCTCCATACTTTCTGTGTACTCAGTACAGGATTTTCACCTGGAAACAGACGGCCTTACCCTGCTTGGATTACTTTTGAATACTTGATAATTCTGTACAATATTTCAAATTATATATTTTTATTATTTTTTTGACTTAGGACAAGTTTAAGTTTGCTACTTCTACTACCATTATCTGATCTGATTAATATATAGTGATTAACTAGATATATATGGATTGAAATATTCCACACAGAGAAGTTTCTTACACGGTTTTGTTTTTAGACACACTATACTTGTTTAGTGGGTTGTTTGAGACTTTGGGGATACCACGGTGATTACTTCATTTTAAATATTCTAAGTCCATAACCATATAACTGAGGGCACACACCATACACACAGTGCACTAAATGACTGCCAGAGCAAGTATTAATCACATCAGAAGTGATTTTCTATGGGACACAGTGATCAATAAGTTAAACAGTGGCAAATTTAGAATGAAGAGATAAACATCTGGAGTGAACTCTTAACAAAACGTAGGATCAAATACATTAATTGGGGAATTGTTTCATTCACCTTTATAAGTACATAATTTCCCACAGTTTTACCCAACCTTTGCTTAACTAATAACACTATGCCTCAGATATGGAAAACAGCAATAGTCACTCCTATTCCAAAACTATCCAAGCCAACTACTGTTTTGCAATTCGGTCCTATCTCAATCCTATCCATACTGTATAAAATACTAGAAAAAATTATCTACAACCATATTACTGCTTATTTATATCAATACCATCTTCTACCCAGGAAGCAACATTGATTCTGGTCTGAACACAGAAACATAACAGCTCCCTACTCTTTCACAGATGACATCATATTCAATATGGACAAAGGCATCCTGACAGGAACCGTCTATAGTGACCTCACAAAGGCCTTTGATCTCATTAACCACAACTTACTATTTAACAAATTAAATGAAGTAAGCATTAGTGTTGATGCAAAACCTTGGTTTGTAGATTTCCTCACCAATAGATCCTTCAAGATGAAAGTAGACACCATCACCTCTAAAACAGCTACTCTTATGAAAGGAGTCCCCAAGGTTCCAATTTAGCCCCTCTGTTATTTTTCATATTTATCAACAAACTCCTCAGATACTTGTAATTCTTTATGCAGATGACATGGTCATTTACAGGTCAAACAAATCCCTGTCTGTTATACAAACTTAGCTCCAAACTGACCTTCAAACCCTCAACCAGTGGCTAATAGTTCAAAAACTTGTATTCAATCACTCAAAAACAAAAGCAATGCAATGCTATGTGGACCCAACCAAAAAATAATCAAAGCAACCAGCTTCATTAACATTAAAGATATTAACCATACCACTTTAGAAATCTACCCTTTTTTGTTATATTTTCCCTTCTAGGTCTCCCAGATACATCCTCATTGTTGCAAAGCAAATTTCAGTCCTTACCTATGAGTAATACTCCCTGCTGAAAGCTGATTATTTCTCCCTAAATTTTTAAGCTCCAAAGTAGCAGTTACAGGTAGAATTTTAATATATACCAGTGTAATCTCCTCATTCCTTGCCAGTAGCACTTACTACTGCAAATCTGCCGTTATTTTTTTTCTTTCTCGTCTATCACCACTTGAGCTCCTTTAGCAATTACTATATATATACTCCTCTTTTCCTTTGTCCATGATATTCTGCAGAATCGCCATCCTGAAAATCTTTCTTTATCAAATTCACATGCTCAGTACTTTCTAAATGTGCCTCATGTGGCATTCTGTACTTCTTAATATAATTAAGTATGCTTTCCTTTTTTATCTATACCTAAGAGACCATTCACTTTTCTAGATAATATGGAAAGTGTCACCATTACGGTAAGAAGTCATTATTCCCCCCATTACATATGACAGCTTTTTTTTAAATGTCTATTTGCAGCTTTTGTGATACATGTACCCATTAATATTTGGCAGGTCAATCTTTTATACAGTTTTTTTTTCTTATCATCAACATTGGAACGTATGTCACATTTTACAAGATGTTTTGTTTTAATAAAAGCCCTCAAACAAACAAAAAATCACCCCTATAGCATGTTAACTTATTAAACACACACAACTATGTACATCTTCAAATAATGAAGTTTAACTCTCAAAATATGAACATTTGTATAAAACAGAAAGCTGCTATCACAGGCCCTAATTCACCTGAAATTGAAGTTATCCATGCTAAGAAGCATACTATTGCCTGTGCTTCTACTTGCACTAACTGGTGTCTGTTCTTTTTTTTATTATTATTATTTTTATTTCCCCTCCCCCAGATGTGAAAACTACTCACGTACTTTCAGAAATAATTAACTTTTAGCCTTGAAAAAGTCAGTTTTCTGTCTTTTATTGCCCTATTATCATCTTGCCTCCATGAAAAAGAGAAAAGAAAAAAAATTGTCATCTTTTGCAACCTAAAATACAAGCTGAAACATTTACTGCTAGAGTTAAAAATCATTATATTCAGTGTTCTCATATTTACTTGTTTTTACTTAAAATCTCTTATTATATTAAGCCAAGGGACTTAATACAGAGATTCACCCATGCAAAATTAAGATAAAACACATCAGCTGTACATATATTTTGATCTGTGTACTCTTACACCCCATCTCCCATCTTATCAGCTTTTCTTCTCATTTGTACTACAACGCCTACATTTCTTAATACCAAAATAGAAGAAAGAAAGAGAAGATGAAAAAAAGGCATCTGTTTACTTCATCACATTCAAGAACAACTAACAATACTTTATTATAATATATGCAATTTATATTGTGAAAAGTTTCACTGAAATACTATTAAGAAAATAAACTGGTTTTATTTACAGTTATCTTTTTCCTTCTTTCTCTCCCCTCATAGGTCCTCCAAAAAGAAAAGAATCTTGTTTTATTTACAGTTATCTTTTTCCTTCTTCCTCTCCCCTCATAGGCCCTCCAAACATTAATGACAGGAAGTGAGGCAAATGCTTTTTCAGTTTATCACAAGTTTAATAAAATCAACAAAAGCCCACTTTTTCCACTTATTCTTATACAGCCATATTTCAAAAATGAGATTGATGCTTTGTATATTCATATATATTCACTAATTTCCATGTTGCTAGTCTTCTTTCTGTTCATCTCCATCTCCCAGCTCCACATTCCAGTTAATTTTCTCAGTGCTCCCGATTCTTCTGATCATCCCTTGTGCTTTTATTGGTCTCTCAAGTATTTTCCTTTGGAACAGTATAAAAGGTTTCACTAGCAAAGTCTCTCTGTATGCTTTATTATCAAAAGAATGAGAAGCAGAGTCTCCTTCTGCTTGATGGCTTATTTTTTCTTGGACAAAATTTTGCATTTCCTCCTTAGCCAGTTCTGCATAAAAAACTTCTTTGATTTTCCAGGAAAAAATATTCTGAAGACAGCTGGATACCGTAGCATAAATTGCACATCTGCCTCTTGACATTCTCTGATTACTGGAATAAATGATCTCTTCTACCTAGTATACAGGAAATAATCATTTACCACAAACACTCTACTGTCTCCACCTTTCAATACTTTCTCCTTTTACCACAGTTTTGTCAGGAGCAACTGTTTCTGCTGGTACATTTGCATTTTTACTAATAATGTTCTTGGCTGCTTTCTCACAGCCAGATTTGGAGCATACACATGGTGGTGGTCAATTACCAGTCCAGCCCAGCTGCTTATTTTTGCCTTCATAAGATTAATACAGTCTGTTCCTTAAAGTGTATTTGGTACAGTAGGAAATTTTATATTTTCCCTATGTGCTCTGTCCTCTAATTCTAGCATTTTTGAAACATCTCTGCTTAAGCAGTCTCATACTCAGACAGCTTTTTCTTCATTTTGTCCTCTGATTTTTATAGTTTTATCAGGTCATTTGAATGTCTGTTTAAAGCTTCTTCCATTTTCCCAGCCTTTTGTTACTTCAGTTGATATAGTAATTCGGTGTTTTATTTAATTTAATCAGATCTGAACATATTTAATTTATTTTTCCTCCTAACTACTGGAAGTTGTCTTCCATCAATGTTAGAACTTGACTGCTTTTTGCTGAATAACTGAAGGATTCTTCCTAGTCAGTATTTTCTCTTCACCTTTTTTAGTTGATTTTCTTTCAGGATATCTTAGTTACTTCTTTGCAGCCATCCAGCAAGTGACTTAGGTTGAGGATTACCTGAATGTCAGTTTTCACTGTCTCTCTAAATACAAATCAGATTTCAGTAAATTATTTGCTTTGTATGTGAAATTTAGCAGTACATCATTTGAAAGTTATCCATCTATATTCTTTATTTTATATTCTATAGTCTGTATGTGATCTGTACTATAACTGACTTATGTAGTCTTGCAGACATTTTCAGTGAAGATACAGTGTTTAATAAAAAGATCACCATTAGTTTTGTCACTGCATTGCCTGTATGAATTTATACATTATTAACAACTATAACACCAAATCATAATGAAAAAAGGGCTTTGCTGTTAGTCACTGCAGAAGGCAGAATACAATGCAAGTTTCCTGCTTCAAAAAATAATCAGTCTTAAATGTGAAAAAAAAGATACACAAGACAATTTATATGTTAAACTGAGTTCCTGCCTGCCTATCAAATTTGCTGCTAGCATAAATGGATGTGAAAGATTACATGACATGCATATGACCTAAAGATATCAGATCTACTTTAAAAGAATGAAAAGTTAAAATCCCGAAGATCATATTACCGAGACCATAATTCCGAATACTCAAAACACTGAAACATGAAAATATCGACATTCAAAACACTGAAATTAACTTCACAAATGATAGGTGCAAATCCATTCACCAGAGCATAACTGACACTTAGAGACCAATGACTATTTTCTGAAGAAATTAACTGCAAATTAACTAAAACATCTAGTACTCTAACAAATCATCTGCAAATTAACACACTATTCACTTCTTCAAAACACTTCCCGCACCTTGCATAACCCAATAATTGTAAATTGACCTCTCTTCTGCAGACAGTACTATCTAAAACCCACCTAGATGGGGGGCTACATCCCCCACCCTTCCAACTAAATATACCAACTCCTGGATCACACTACAGTGGGGAAAAGGGCATATACCTTTTTGTGACCTTATTGTAGTGTAAACACTTACTGTCATGAGTGTAATACAAAACGTCCGACATTTTGTTTAGACACTACAAAAATTCAGAGACACATATCTGTATTAACAAACACTTAAATACAACTTCCTGCAGTGTACTCAGTATTCCATATGTCAGCATTTCATGTTTCAGTCTAATGAAACTCGACATTTTAAACTTTCAGTGTTTTGGGATTGTGGAATTATGGTCTCGGTAATATAATCTTAGGGATTTTAAGTTTTTGTTCTTTTAAAGTTATTAGCACCTTCTTCATAACAAAACACAGTACAGTGGTTCTTTTACTTTCTCATGATACACAGACTATTTAAATATTTTTCTTAAATCAGTATTCATATTTTCTGAAAAAGGAGAATATATTTGCTTGCTATTCATATTTCTTTTGCAATATTTCATTGTTATAGATATTCTTGAATAACTTTACATCATCTTCAATTAAGTCATCCCTTATTATATAAAACTTTTCTACATCTTACTGACATATTATCCTAATACTACATGTCTTAGCTTACTAAAATATTTATCAGAATTTAACAGTAGTCTCCATACTTATATTAACTTATTCCTAGAATTGGGAAAATTATTTCTGCCTTTCTAATAGCTGTCTATTCTTTTACTTTAGAAGAATAAATGTTGTCAGTCCTCTTCAGTTTTACAATATTATTTCATGTTACAGTACTTTATAGATAATTTTATATTTATTTCAGTTTTCCTATGTAAACAATTATTTGTTGAAAGATCTGGTTAATGCAATTTTAACTAGAGTGTCTACAAATGCAAAAGGGAGGAAATGCAAGGTTCAAAAAGAAAGTAAGCAGGTCAGATGCAGCGTGAGATGTATAGGTTTAAAATGTGACATCAAATGCATCTTTATACAAAAATATGCATATCATAACAAATCCAGATTACTAAACCACTATAAGAATATAAAAATAATAAGAATATATTTAGGGATACTATGTGTTCATTTATAATATGAATAACAAATTCCCCATCCACATAAAATAAAGTTCATCCCTGACCATATTTAAGTGCAACTTAGAGCTATGGATACAAAACAGAAAATTTAACCCAGAACTGCCCCTTGTACTACTAATGTGCAGAAGCAGCTCCTAAATGCTTTATCCTATGCATGTGTCCCCTCAAATTATCTATGGTATCATCCCAGTTATTCTCATTAGGGGTAACATATAATTATTGACCATGGGATGGGGAAGGCCACTCTATAACCAAATGGAATAGGTTATTTCACTCATAAAAAGGGGAATTGGCTGGGCTTAAAATGGCCTGCAAGGCTATGAATAAACATTTAAGAAAGACAGAGGCAGAATAAAAAACATGGCTAAATAAAATATACAGAAATGAATAACACCTGGTCATTATTAAACCCCCATACTATGAAAAGGTATAAAAGATGTTTGGACACAGATTTGTCCAAGGTATCTTTAAGGATTGAGGGTTTTATTCAGTGGCAATAGGGAGAGGAAGAATGGGCAGGGAAGGTAGAGATAGGGAATTTGGATTTAGAATAAGTTGGAGAGAGAAGGGTTAAATAAAGATGATAAGGGGAGGGAAGTGAGATCAGTAGGGACAGGGTTTGCTTAGGTAAAACCTGAAGTATTTAATTAGTTTAGCCTTTTTTGTGTGGGACTTTGACCATTAAAGCAGCTCCTCACACCCACGTGACCAGGAGTGGTGGGCCTGGTTTAAGTACCTTGTGAAGGTAAAAGCTTTGTCATGGGGTTTGGAGGTAAGACATTTCTTTTTCTTTATAACTGTCTTCAGTGATTAGGGGTTAGCATAATGGTTAAGGTCTTTAACCCATAATTAGAATGGGCAGAGTTTGATTCTTCCCCCTGATTCTAGCTCAGTAAGCCAATGGTAGTTTTGATTCAGATGTTAAGTGACCATGGGCTGAGCAATAGTCTTGCTAGTAATGGCTGCCTACTAGTGTGGTAATATTCAATGCTGCCTTTGCCATGAGTTACTACTGGTTCATGGTCTTGGCATCGGAACTTCTGTATAATGGTTAAAGCATTACCATGTGGGGTACTAATAATTTGGCCTGTGAGTAGTTCAACAATATTATTTAGAAATGATAATGTAATACAACATGTTAACCAATGCTTGCCTCAGTGTTGCGAGTCAGAGAGTCTGGCAGGTGGCGCAGATGTTGAGAAGGTTAGTAGTTTACACATTAAAGGGTTGATTCTCTTACCCACTTTTCAGAGGATATGTGAGGTAGCAAACTCTGTTCTGGTATTGCTCAGCAGACATGAGTAAATGGAGCTGGACGGAGCTGGCGCCTTATTCCCAGTTCAGTCTAATATGAAGAGGACTACTGAGTTGTGATATATCAGTGGCGCTGCTCTTGGAGAAGCATGAGCGTATGGACTGGGCATGGTGGTGACATGTTACGGCCTTTGGAAGCACAAGAGTTGTGAGGCAGCACTGGTCTGGAACAAGGCATTGCTGTGTGGCAGGTGTTAGATTTCCAAGGCAGGAGGTATAAGAATAAAAAAATAAATAAAAAATAGAAAACAGCAATACAAACACACTGATCCTTCAAGTGCATAGCTCTGTAGTCCAAGTACCTGCAGGAATTGTTGTGATGCAAGAAACACACCTTGGGTATGGCTGATAGGGTGCAGGTATGGAGGATAAGTGCAGTACATGGCTAGTGGCATAATAATAAGCTGATTTGCTGGTTAGTGTAATGGTTAAGGTGTTTACTTCACAGGCACAGGGTACAGGTTTTGAGAGCTGCAAGAGCACTAACTTTATATACATTGTTTGACTGCATTATTTAAAGAAAAACAGAGCAGGAAATCAATACAGAAAATACAGCTTGAATTTTAGAGGGCAAAAACCAATGTTTTACTATGGGCCAGTTTTTCATATATTGTTCAGCTTTTGCCTTGCATATTTTGTTGTTCCTCCTAAAATTTGTGGTTTCTGGTAAGTTACAGTAAGATCAAACCCAGTAGCAATACTCAAACTTGAATTACAGAGTTATGATTTTTCAGACTATCCATGTTTAACTCAATCATTGTCAGTTGATCACCTTTAAAGCACCCAGTAAGAACGTTTTTCAGAGTGGTTGCTGAAGAGTTAGAGGTGTGGTGGCTTAAAAAAGATATTGCATACACATGAATGATGGACCATTTTGTGGCTGTTAGAACAGAACTGGGAGTGGGAGCTTGAATTTTAGAAGATACACATCAGTAGATTTGTTGCAGGCTTATACATATTTAAAAAATATAATAAATTAACCAGGCTAAACATTAAAAGGGTTAAAAGTATTCTGTTTGCATGACTACAGGCTGCAACTCTCTAGTGTTTCTTACACTTATAACAGTTCTGTGACAGTGTTACAGTTATGGCATATGTCAGGTTTTCGTGGGAGTCTGGTAGACTCGGGGGGGGTGGTTTTTGGACAGCTGCTACTAATGGTCAACTTTAATTTTCAGATTGCAGTGACATTGTTGAGTGAACAATGGGCTTGAATCACAGCACAAGCAAAGCAGAAGAATTGTTTAAGGAAGTTGAGGATTTTTTGTCCAGTGCAAGTTCATCAGGCCTCATCATTAATGAAGGTTGCAAGACCAAAGGTAGAAGGTTGTGGAAGGAGATGTAGCAGCAGGTGGAAGAAGCTTGGGAAGCATGTCAGACAGAGGACAGAGCCGGTGGTGGCTGGAGTTCAATATTCAGATTATTGAATGACAGAAGGTAACACTGGCAATGTACAAGAAGTGTTGTTAGATAATGATGTTAGAGTGGAGCGGGTAGTAAATTTTTGGATGGTGTGGATAAACAGGATTGGAATGGGTTGGGTGATCTTTTGAGGTATTAGGAGCACATTCAGGAGGTTAGGTGACAAGTAGTTTTACCTGAGGCCACAGGAGGTGCAGCTGAACTAGAACAGCTGTTGGATAACGTTTCAGTGCCAACAAGTTCCAGCAGGGGCTTTAAATCATGGTGTGGGTTTATGGCCACACAGTCTTTTTTGGCAGAGGGCTTATAACTCCTCACATCACCTTGACAGTTAAGGAGATTTGAAGAGGAGATTACATCAAAGTGTTTGATCTTATCAATGTCCATGGTGTGCAGAGGTTAGGACAGGCAAATATGCCAGGATCAAAATATTTGTTGGCAGTATTAGTGGCATTATGTAGGAAAAGAAAAGGCACATTTAGGGCAAGGACATGGAACAATTGGACACTGGGCTTTATATATTCCACTGCAGTTGTATTAGAGAAGGACAGTGCACAGGCCTTGCCATTGTTAGTCTATTCTTTGACAAATGAAGCACAGCATTTGTGGCCAGGAAACAGTGATCATGGTTATGGTTATGGTATGACCACTGTTTATGGAAGAGGAAAGCAGTTGATAGGACCTTGCAGTCGGATGTCACGCATGCTGACATTTGATGGGCAACAATATTAGACACGGCAGGTAGTCAGCCCAGGTTCAGAAAAGATGTAGTACATATGCTTGTGTTAAAAATGTACTTGTAAAGTTGCTTGTGTTGAAAATGCATCAACAGTGGGTCCTGCTGGACAGAAAAGATATATGTGTATGTCAGAAAGTACTGTTATAAATTATTAAATATAATAGCTTTAGCACAAAATTCTGGTAGGGAAGAGGTTAATCTCAGTCCAGCTAATTTTGAAAAAAATAGGATGAAATTTAAATGGGTTGATTTAGGCCATAAAGATTTTATCTTGCAGGTCTGATTGCAGCTGGAGGCAAAAATATCTGGGAAAACCAGGACTAAGATTCTTACTGTATTGTCCATAGGGGTGGACTAATTGCTACCCTGGAAGGGTAGAAGTATTTGAAACTATTTTACAGCTTTCAGATGCTGCAACGGATCTTTGCAAAGTTCTCGGTGTGTACTGTACCAGAGTCAGGTGATCAGATGGGGGTCTATATCAGTTTGTTGAATAGTCTGTTCAGTGAATGACTATTCATCAAACCCACTTAAGTGAAAAGTCATTTTAGTGAACGATTGTTTCAACAAATTTTTTCACGGGGAAAGGAAGTAGGTGGCCATCATCGGGAATTTGCCCCTTTCCCCATGTAGTGCACTCTTCGAGTTGGTATATTTAGTCGGGGGGTGTGGGGGCACTGCCCACCACTTTGCTGAGTTTTACAATGCATAGTGTTTGTTATAATTGGTAACTGGCCTACTATTTTTTTTCCCTCTGAAAAAATTCACTGAAATGACCATTCGCTTAAATTACTTTTTGCTTAAGTGGGTATGAGGAATAGTCATTCTCTGAACAGACTATTCGAAAAACTGATATAGATCTAACCAGATGTGATGTCATTCTATAACCAGCACTGAAATTATTTTTTTACATATGAGTGAGAGATATTCCAGAATTGCAGCAGCACTTTGTTTTTCGGAACCTGAGAGGAAAGATCTCTCACAGATATCTCACACAACCTCACACCTCATGTTGTTTTGCTGGAGTAGGCAACTCAGCACACTTCATCTGGCATTGCATCTGGAAATATAGTGTGTAACCAGTGAACAGTAATTCTTTAGTCAGGAAAATATAGTGATATTAGTTAAGTACTGTTTTTTTTCTGTATCTGCGTGAATCTGTTCTTCTGTGTTATTTTTAATATTTACTATGACTGAAACTCTGGTGTTTATCATGACTAGATATTCAGTATTCTCATGTTTTCTATTTTATTAATTATTAAATATTTCTATACCTTTCATTGTGGCAGATTTTTTAGAGAATACATTTAACATCTTGAGAGTACTTATGCTTATTTTACGGACACTATGGCCCTCCTGAAAGCCTTGCTGCATTGTCAGAATCTACCATTTGTTTATAGGTTCATAGGTAGGTACTAGGCTATCTGCCGAAGGCATTTATAAGCCTAGCCAGAATGTGTTGGCTTTTGCCACCCCCTTAGATTAGTTCTCTGTGCCTCTGTCCAGCAGAGCCATTGAAGTGATCCCTGGGGTAAACTTTCTGTTTCCCATCCACTCATCAAGGTTTCTCTTGAAGAGGGTTAGCAAGGAGCTCTGCCTAATGTAGATTGGAATCTTGTTCCAGAGCATGGGAAGTCTCTGGGACAGGAATCTATCCCTCCAGCACGTCCTATTTATTGTTGTGGTGAGGTTTAGATACCTGGAGCGTGTGGCTTGAGGGGATATGGTTTTCTTTAGGTGTAGCATGTCTATAATTCTGGGTTGGACATGGCCTTGTATGTCAGGCAGAGATCACCTCTGAGTAGGCGGTATGCAACCGAGTCCAGCTGGAGTTTCTTCAGTCGAGCTGCATAGGGCATCTGCTTGAGGCCAGTGATCCTCTTGGTGATGTACTTCTGTGGTCTTTCCAGTTGTTGCAGGTGTCTTGTAAGGTAAATCCCAAATGGGGCATTGTACTCTATGATGGGTCTGATGAGTGATGCATAGAGGGGCCCAATGACCTCTTTCGATCTGGATGCAAACCCTTTTGTGATTAGGTGGGCCACATAGAAGGATTTTCTAACCACTTTGGCAATGTGATTATCAAAGGAGAAGTTACTATCTACTTGGGTCCCCAGATCCCTTATTACGTCTTCCGTATTTAGGGGGCTACAACCTATGTGGTAGTTGTGGGTATTTTGTTTTTTCCAAAGGGGATGACTATGCACTTTTTGGCATTTACCTTGAGGCCATGGTTTTGACACCAGGTATCTGTCTCAGTGAGACCCTTTTGGAGGATGTCTGTGTCAGCCAGAGAGAGTCAATTATAGCCCTTAGTTTGCAGTCATCTGCAAACTTGGTCAGCCATAGTCCTCCTGTGCTTGCCTGTACCTCTGAGAAGTATATGCCGAACAGGAGGGGTCTTATGACTGAGCCCTGGGGAACGCCACTTGTAACTGGTTTAGAGTCAGACCTAGCTCCCGCAACTCTTACCATGTGGATTCTGTCCGTGAGTCAGTTGGCAACCCATCTCATGACGTAGGTTATGTTCAGGCTGGTGAGCTTGTCTATAATACCTGAGTGGGGAATGGTGTCAAAGGCCTTTGCAAGGTCTAGGTAGGCTGTGTGGACCACCTTTCCCTCGTCTATAGCCTTGGTAACTGTCTCAAAGAAGTCCACCAGGTTTAGGAGGCATGATCTGCCATTAACAAAGCCAAACTGGGTAGGGTCCAGTGTTTGGAGGTTTCCAATGTCTCTGTTAATGAGATCCATGATGATGCGCTCCACAGCTTTGCAGACCAAGCTAGTCAGGCTTATAGGGCGAAAGTTCCCAGGGTCCGTTGTGCCTCCACCTTTGTGGAGCGGAATAACTGTTGCTGTGCACCACTCTGTGGGCACATAGCCTGTGGAGAGGCTGAGTTTAAACAGTGTGATTAGGTGAGGGGTTAGTTCATCTTTGAGCTCATGTAGGACGCAGCCTGGGACACCGTCCGGTCCCATTGTTTTGGCTTTGGAGAGGGCTGTTTTAACCTGAGTGTCTGTGATTCCAGGGGCACTACATTCTTCTGGTATAGTTATGGGCCCTTTTGGGGGTGAGAGGGGGATGAAATTGGCACTGAACCTATCGGCCAGGATGTTGGCTATATCGGTCGGTTCAGTGTATTTTGTGCCATTCTGCACTAACTCTGAGCAGATCTGAGAATTGCCACTTAGATTCTTGACATAGCTAAAGAATGCCTTGTATTTATCTTTGGAGTCCATGGCAATTTTTCTTTCGAAGCTAGCCTTGGATGATTTTATGAGGGAATGTAGTTTCTTGCTGATACTGATCAAGGATGTCTTCCCTTCTTGGGATTTTAATCTTTTCTGTGCTAGTTCCCTCCTTCTATTGTATAGCTTGTTTATGGCAGGGGTCCACCAGACTGGTTTCCTTTTCTTGGAGGAGTGAGTCTTGGTTTTGTTTGGGATAGCATGATCCATGCATTCTTGTAGGTGCCCGTAGAGTGCATTAGTAAAGGATTTTGCAGCTTGGACAGCGTTATCCTTTAGCATGGGGGCTTTGAAACTTCCCACCTCAGTCTTAAGTAACGTGAAGTTTGCTTTTGAAAAGTTTTTCACAGTGGTTTCTTTGACTGGGGTTGGTGGCGAAATGTGGATATCCAGAGTGATTAGTTTATGGTCAGATCTAACCAGCAAGGGGTTGACCTCCAGTGTGGAACACCGGTCGCCCATGTTGGTGATGACCAGGTCCAATATGTTGTCACTTCTGGTGGGGGTGTTGACCAGTTGATTCAGGGCATTTGAATTTATAAATTCTAGGAAATGTTGGACAAGGGAGTTTGTACTTGAGTAGTTCTCCAGTTAATGTTTGGGTAATTGAAATCACCCAATAACAGGGTGTTTGGTAGGCCCTTTATTTTTCCCAGTGTTTCTAGGAATGCGGAGTGGGGGTCCTGGGACATGATGGCTGATCTGTAGCAAGCTATAATTTGAATAGCAGTTTTGCCCGTTGTTAGTTGCACGTGGATGATCTCTGAAGCATCCTGCTGTGCCACTAACCTGGAGGTGTGGGTATCCTTGATGAATATGGATACTCCCCTGTCTTTTGTATTTCGGTCTGGGTTTTGTGGCCGAAATGTATGGTATGAGTTGTAGCCTGGTAGTGTTGGGGTGCTCTGTGGAGCCTTAAACCAGGTTTATTTTACTGCACATATATCAATTTTCTCCATACTGAGGAGTGCCTCGAGTGCGTGCATTTTGAGGTTTAGACTTCTGGCACTGAGTAGCATTACCCTCTGTTTTTTGTTACTTGTGCTATTTTATGGTGATGGATTTGTCTTTTGAGCCTTGTCTAAAAAAGGCACTATGGGGGTGGAAAGAGCCTTGGCCAGTATTCGAAAGCCTAAGGGTGACAACAGGTGCAAGCCGTCTCTAGTGAAGCAGCATGGCTTGTCGAGCATGTCATCCCAGGCTGACAGACACCGGATCCCCTTTGAATGACACCAGAAGCTTAGCCAATTGTTGAAATTGATAATTCTTTCTCTATACCGTGGTATCATTCCTGGTGAGGGCAGGATGCTACTCAGGGTCATACCGGCCTGGGCTACGTGATCAGAGAGCTCCACCATGTCTCTTTTTATGTAGTTCAGGGAGGTACGGCTCAGGTCATTCACACCAACATGGACAATGACAGAGTCATATTTGTACTTGTTCTGGAGTGACCTGAGTGCTTCTGTTATGTGGCAGATCCTGGCACCTGACAGGCAGCTAACAGTAACCTTCTCCTTGTTCAGCCTATTATGTGGGACGTCAGTGTGCCTGACTATAGAGTCACCTATTACTAGTGTGTTGGGTATGGGCTGTGATTGTGTGGTACACTGGTTTTGCGAAGTATGTGTTTCATGGTTTATGTTGTTGAGTGGAGGTTGCTTGGATGTCTGCTTTGGAGGTCTCTGTTGCTTTTGCAGATTTTTATTTAGAGCCTCTGAGTATGTTTTCATGTATTTATGTGTGCTTTTTGCCAGTGCTGGTTTGATAGGTCTATGTGAGACTGGTGGTGTGATGCAAGTAAATCCATTCTCCACTTGACTGCCTGGTCCAGTCTTGGGTTGAGAGAGCTTAGTCTCCAGTTTGGCTGTATAATTGCATCTCTCGCATGTATTAGTGTTTGGTGGAAGGAGGAGAGGGTTGTCTGTGTACATGAGGCAATTGTAACATTGCCTCAAAATGCCCAGATTCACCAGTTGGACCAGAGAGTACACCTGAAACTGCCCTTTGGACATGCCTGGATAGGTACAGTGAACTGTTTTACTGATTGGCTGGTAAGGTCGAATAGAGAGCCTTGTCCTTCTCTACAGTATAGGGGGGTCTAGTGCTAAGGTTTATTAGTGCTTGCTATGAGTTTTGAACAAGTGCCGGGATGAGAAGTGAATGGTTTGAGTGCTTAAGCTGAAAGTTTGTCTAGTTCCAAGGGAAAAATTGAAGAGTAAACTTTGTGGTGCCGAGAATAGTTATACCCTAGCTGACAGGCATTGCCTGGCATGCAAAACTGCACAAATGCGGGTTTTACAGCGGGGAAATGAAAGAGATAGAAATTAGCCCAAAATGGCCAATAAAAGTACAGTTGTGTATACTTACCATAAATGTAGATGTTCGAGTGTATTCACTGCTGCAGTCATTACCTTTGGGTTATCTGCTTGCACGTAGCCCTCAGTCAGGCTGATTAACAAAGTCATGGGTCCTGCGTCGGTTGCTGTCCCTTCTTCCATGATGTCAGGTCATCAGGGATATAAAACATGCAGCCAACGTCATTACATCAGTTTTTCTTGCCCCAGATGTCAGAAGCAATTAAATATAAAAGTACAATGATATACCTCCAATAAAAAAGCAAATACACTAAAAAGCTTTTAAGCATAGTAAAGGAAAGTAGAGGTATAATCAAAAGAAGTTAGGGGGCTGTAGGGAGGGTAACCAGGACTGCAACAGTGAAAACACTCGAACATCTACATTTATGGTAAATGTACACAACTGTACTGTTTTTGTGTTTCACAGTTGCAGTCATTATATTTGGGTAGATCCCAAAGCTATGGTTGGGAGGAGGAATTTAAATAGTATTAGGATCACCTATAAGGCCCTGCAAGACTGCAGTGGGAAAGCCAGCTCTGGATTTAGAGAAAATTGGCAAATGATAATGCTTAGTGAAGGTATGTACAGAACTCCAGGTAGCAGCTTCTAGGATGTCCCTGGTAGGTACGCCTCTGAGAAAGGCTGTAGAGGTAGATGCAGCCCTGGTGGAGTGAGGTCTGATCCCCTGGGGGATAGGTTTTCCATGGTGCTTATAGCATAAATTAATGCAATTGCCTATCCATTTAGAAATGGTTTGCTTTGAAATAGTCTTCCCCTCTGCCCCTGCAGAAAATGCCACCAGCAGTTGTTCAGATTTCCTTTGAGGTTTAGTCCTGTTCAAGTAGAATCTAAGTTGTCTGTGCACATCTAAGGAATGCAGTATACATTTCCCTTTATTCTGTGGATTGGGAAAGAAGGTTGGCAAATGAATGGACTGATTAAGAGCCACACTGGATACCACCTTGGGCATGAAGGATGGATTGGTTCTGAGGGACACCCTGTCCGCATGAAAGATGATGAAAGGCTCCACTGCCATAAGGGCCTGTAATTCAGATACCCTTCTAGCTGAAGTGATTGCTAAAAGGAAAGCTGTTTTCCAAGAAATACATTTTAAGTCCGCAGTAGCAGCTGGCTCGAAAGGAGGTAGAGTGAGTTTCTCCAAAACAAAGTTAAGGTCCCAGGCTGGGGTTGGAGCTCTCCTGGGTAGTCTCACATTTTGGCCCCTCTGAGGAATTGCTTTGTAGTTTGTTTTCTTTACCTTGTATTTTGCTTGCATTCTGTTTTAACAGCATATTCAAACTTCAAAAGAGACCACAGCTCTCTCTGTTCTGAGTCAGGCAGAAATAAGAACTGATTAATTAAGGACTCATTCATAAGACAGAAGAGGTCACTTAAGGTTAATCACTTGTTAACAGAGGGGGTGGAGCTAGGAACTAAAATTTCTATTTAAGGAGTAAACTAAAACATTTCAGAGCTTTACCAGAAAGGCTCATCCAGACTCTGCTACACTTTGCTGTGAAGGAAAGGTTAGTTTGCTTTTATTTTTTGTATTACTGTATTGCCTTTCTATATTTTGAATACTGTAGTTTGTTTTCTTTACCTTGTATTTTGCTTGCATTCTGTTTTGACAGCATATTAAAACTTCAAAAGAGACCACAGCTCTCTCTGTTCTGAGTCAGGCAGAATTTTTTCTCGCCCTCCCACCCGTTTAAGTTGTCTTGTTAAATACCACTGTCTTTCTGGTTGCCCGCCTCTTATGTTAATCTGACCATATATCTCATTTCTCTCTACTTTCACTGGTTTATGTGAGTAATCACAAAATCATCATTTTTGAAATCCCACCCCTTCAATTATTTAAATTTATTGGCCATCCTACAGTATTTCATAGTACCAAAATACAAAAGTGACCACCCCTTTCAATCCATCTTGCTGTTTTAAAAATAGTAACTCTCCACTAAACCTTACCTTTTTAAACAGGTAAAACTCAAGTTACCTACTTTCACATCTAATTTCTCTAGTGCACACTGCAGAGTGCATTCTTTTCAATCTTACCTTTAAGCATTCCTGTGACTAGCACTTTCTCTAATACCTGCTGGAAAGCACTAGGAAGCCTTAAACTCATACAAACACTGAACTCTCCTTGTTAACAAGGAGAAATTAATAGTAGGCACTAAACAGCCTATAATTGCAAAGTACCTTGCTAAGGAAACAGCTCCTATACTTTACAAAGAAAAAAAGCCCCAAACCAGGCATGTCCAAGGGTCAGCTTCCGGTGATTTCTCCTGTCCACCTGGTGAATCTGGGCATACTGGGGCAATGCAGCAATTGCCTCATGTACACAGACAACACTCTCCTCCTACCACCCAACACTACAACCTGTGAGAGATGCACTTACATAGCCAAAATGGAAGCAAAGCTCTCTCCACCCAAGATTGTGCTAAACAGTCAAGAGGAGAAGGTTAACACCCACACTACAGCTCAAGCAACACATAGCCCTTCTCAACCCACACCACCAACACCCACATATAGCAACACTAAATCCACATATGCAGAGGCCCTTAACTGTAACCTGTCCAAGCAACAAAGACCTCTGAAGCTGAAACGCAAACAAACACCAATCACAACCAATGTGTCACATAGTTCACAACACCAGTGTGCCACCCAGCAACAGCCCCTAAGGCAAGACAATGTACTTAACACTTTAGTCATAGGTGACTCTGTAGTCCGGCACACTGATGTCCCTCTCACTAGGTTGAATAAGGAGAAAATTACAGTCAGCTGCCTGTCGGGTGCCAGGATCCGCCACATAACGCATGCACTCAAGTCACTCCACAACAAGTACAAATATGACTCTGTTATTGTCCATGTTGGAGTGAATGACTTGAGACGTACCTCCCTGGACTACATGAAAAGAGACATGGAAGAGCTCTCGGATCATGTGGCCCAGGCAGGTATGACCCTAGCCCTGAATAGCATCCTGCCTTCGCCCAGAATGATACCACAATATAAGGATAAAATGATTGACTTCAACAATTGGCTAAGCTTATGGTGTCATTCAAAGGGGATCCAGTATCTGTCTGCCTGGGACGACATGATTGACAGACCACGATGCTTTGCCAGAGATGGTCTGCACCTGTCGCCCTGGGATTCAGGTTACTGGCTAAGGCTCTTGCCACCCCTATAGTGCCTTTTTTAGGCAAACTTCAAAGGACAAAACCACCACCGTAACAGGTACAAGCATGCAAAATCTGAAGGTAATGCTACTCAATGCTAGAAGTCTAAACCTCAAAATGCACTCTCTCGAGGCACTCCTAAAATGGAGAACATCGATATCTGTGCAGTAACTGAGACCTGGTTCAAGGCTCCAGAGAGCACCCCTGCAATACCAGGCTACAACTCTTACCACACTTTTCAGCCACCAAACTAGGACCGAAACACTAAAGGTGGAGGAGTGTCAATATTCACCAAGGATATTCACACCACCAGGCTAGTTGGCCAACACAATGTGTCTGAAATTCTCCAAGTGCAACTAACACTAGGTAAGACTGCAATCCAAATTGTAGCTTGCTACAGATCCCCCACCATACCCCAAGATTCTCACTACACCTTTCTAAACATACTGGAAAATATTAAGATAGAACGAAACACCCTAATACTGGGTGATTTTAACTACCCTGCCATTAACTGGGAAAACTACTCATGTCCCAACACCTTTGCTCAACGGTTCTTGGAACTCATAAATTCCAACACCCTGGATCAACTAATCCATAGTCCCACCAGGGGCTCCAATATCCTAGACCTGGTCATTACCAACATGGGAAATCAATGCTCCATACCTATGGTCACCCCCTCGTTAGTCAGGTCTGACCATAAGCTAATCACCCTTAACATCCACATCCCACCCCCACCCCCCAGTAAAGAAACCACCATAAAAAAACTTCTCCAAAGCCAACTTCATGCTACTCAAGTCAGAAGTGACAAACTTCATGACACCCATGCAGACGGGAACTGAAAGTTCAACTGCTGAATCCTACACTAAGGCACTGTACGAGCACATCCTCTCATGCATGAATCGTGCCATCCCAAATAGAACCAAAATGCTCTCATCCAAAAAGGAAGCCAATCTGGTGGTCCCCTGCCATAAACAAACTTTACAACAAAAGGAAGAAACTTTTGCAGAAAAGAGGAAAATCCTAGGATGCAAAAAACTCCCTTACTAGCCTCAGTAAGAAACTGAGATGCCTCATAAAATCCTCCAAAGCTAGTTACGAAAATAAAATTGCCAAAGATTCCAAAGACAACCACAAAGCATTCTATAACTATGTCAAGAATCTAAATGGCAATGCTCAGATCTGCTCTGAGCTAAAACAGAATGGCATTAAATATACTGATCCGAAGGATATTGCCAATATCCTGGCAGATCGATTCAGTGCCAACTTCACTTCCCTCTCACCCCCTAAATGGCCCATCTTAATACCGGAAGATTGCCAAATTCCAGTAATAACGGCCACACAGGTACAAAACGCACTCTCTAAAGCCAAGAATACAGCATCCATGGGACCAGATGACATCCCGGGCTGTGTACTACATGAACTACAATATGAACTGGCACCTCACCTAAGTGTTATGTTTAATCATAGCCTCACCTCAGGTTTCGTGCCCACTGAGTGGCGCAGAGCTACAGTTATCCCAATCCACAAGGGGGGGATCCACCTTGGATCCTGGAAACTACCGTCCCATCAGTCTGACAAGCCTTATCTGCAAGGCCATGGAGCGTATTATCATGGAACTTATAAACAAAGACATTGGCAACCTTCAAACACTGGACCCCACCCAGTTTGGGTTTGTGAAGGGCTGATCTTGTCTCCTGAACCTGATTGACTTCTTTGAATCAGTCTCCAGAGCCATGGACAAGGGTAAGGTGGTCCACACAGCCTATCTAGACCTTGCCAAGGCCTTTGACACCATCCCCCACTCTGGAATCATAGATAAACTTACTAAGTTGGGCATTAATCCCTATGTCACCCAATGGGTTGCTAAATGGCTTACTGATAGAACCCACACTGTAAAAATAGCTGACTCCAAATCCAGCTCCAGACAAGTGGAGTACCACAGGGTTCAGTCCTGGGGCCGCTCTTGTTTGGCATCTACTTCTCTGAAGTACAGGTCAACACTAAGGGACTCTGGCTAACAAAGTTTGCAGATGACTGCAAACTGGGAGCCATTATTGATTCCCCAAATGATGTGGATACTCTACAAAAGGGCCTTACAGAAACAGATGCTTGGTGCCAGAGCCATGGGCTCAAGCTCAATGCCAAGAAATGTATTGTTATCCCCTTTGGGAAAAAACATGTATCCATGAATTACCATATAGGTGGCAGTACAATAAACACAGAAAGTGTGATAAGAGACTTAGGGACACAGGTAGACAGTGGTCTCACCTTCGATAACCACATCGCCACAACAGTCAGGAAATCCTTCTATGTGGCACACCTCATCACAAAGGGCTTTTCATCCAGAAAAAAGGAGGTCATTGTCCCACTGTACTCATCCCTCATTAGACCCATTATAGAATACAACACCCCATTTGGTATGTACCTCTCAAGACATCTGCAACAACTGGAAAGGCCTCAGAAATACCTCACTAAAAGAATCACAGGCCTAAAGCAGATGCCCTACGCTGACCGCCTTAAAAAACTCCAGCTATACTCTGTCGCATATCGTCTACTCAGAGGCGATCTCTGTTTAACATACAAGGCCATGTCAAACCCAGAGCTGTTGGACATGCTACACTTAAAGAAATCCCAATCCCTCAGAGCTACACGCTCCAGGGATCTAAACCTTGTCATCACAATAAACAAAACATGCTGGAGGGATAGGTTCCTGACCCAGAGACTCCCCAGACTCTGGAATAGATTGCCCATACATGTCAAGCAGAGTGCCTCTTTGGACCTCTTCAAGAGGAACCTTGACGATTGGGTGGGAGAAAGGAAATTCACCCCAGGGATCACGTCAGTCGCCCTGCTAGATAGGGGTCCAGGAAAGCAAATAATGTGGGAAGAAATAGCCAGGGAATTGTTATGGCTAGGCTTGTATAGGCCCTAGGGCTGATAGCCTAGTACCAACCTATGAACCTATGAACCTAATCAGAGAAGAGGGGAGGTTCTGTGTTATAATGAGCTGAAATGGTTGAGACGTGGATTTTAATGGAGGAAAAAGACAGGAAGTAAATTGGGCACTGCTGTGCTCATCCCTTGAGACTGGTTACAGGCACAGAATATTTTCTATTTTTCAGCATAAGATTTTCTAGTACTAGGCCTCCTTGCTTCTAAGATGATATCCATCACAGGTTTACTGAGGGATGGTAAAGGAGAGATTAGGTAATTAGCCAGGCTGCAAGGTTAAGTGTTAGAAGCTGAGGGTGCAGAATCTGGTTCTCCTGCTGGGACAACAGGGAAGGGGTCTGAGGCAGCTGCCATGGGGATAGCCATGACACACTGCGCAGGAGGGGGTACCAGTGTTAGTGTGGCCAGTCTGGAGCAATCAAAATCATCCTTGGTTTGTCCTGTTTGATTTTTTAGTAGTACTTTGTAGAGCAGAGGCAGTGGGGGGAAGGCATAGACTGACAGGTTTTTCCAGCTGAAGGACAGAGCATCCACTTTCCAGCCTTGTTTGTGGGGAGTCCTTGTACAAAATTTCTCCAATTGGTAGTTCTGGGGAGAGGCAAATAGGTCTATATCTGGGCTCCCACATTTGATTGTCAACATGTTGAAAATCCTTGGTTCCAGTTTCGACTTGTGTGGGTCCATGAGGTTTCTGCTTAGTCCGTCTGTCAGCCTATTTAACTTTCCTGGCAGGGATTGAGCTTGAAGGTGCACTTGGTAGCTCAAGGCTGTGCTCCACAATGCCATGGCTAGTCTGCAGAGGGGGTAAGAATGTGTACCCCCCTGCTTGTTTATGTACCACATAACAGAGGTGTTGTCCGTCTTTACCATCAGTTGTCCTGAGAGAATGTGGTCCTTGAAGGCTGTCAGAGCATTCTGTACAGCTAACATTTCTATTTGATTGATATGCAGGTGTATTTGACTTGGGTTCCATTTGCCCTGAATGCACTTCCCTGCCAGGTAAGCCCCCCCATGCATAGTCTGATGCATCTGTTGTTAGGGTTTGGGTGGTGGGGGGTGGTGAGAAAGATAGTCCCTTGTTTTGGTGGCAGTGTTTTGCCCACCAAAGGAAGTCTAGGCATAGGCAAGGTATGATAGGAATCACTGCTTCTAGATCCTGAGAATGTTGACACCATAGGATTTTTAGATACCACTGTAGTTTCCTCATATGCAGCCTTGCATATGGAATTAGAAGAATGCAGGAGGCCATGAACCCCAAGGCTTGCAGTATTTGTCTTGCAGATAGCAGGGTTTTTGTGGCCACTTGTTTGAAGTAGGTTGCCAAATGAATTTGTTTCTCTGGCATGAGGTAAGCCATCTGGGAAGTTGTATTCAAGCTTGTTCCCAGGAATATAATTTGTTGACAGGGTACCAATTGAGATTTCTTTTTGTTTATGGTGTACCCCAGATAGGTTAGAACCCTTTTTACAAAGGCCAGATGATTCAAAAGTATGTCCTGGCTTTCTGCCTGAATTAGACAATCATCCAGGTATGGATATATTTGAATATTTCTTTGCCTGCAAAATGCAATAACTGGAGCTAGGCACTTTGTGAATACCCTGGGCGCAGTAGATAAGCCAAAGGGCAGTGCAGAGAACTGATAGTGTGTGTAGCCTGCTTTGAAGCGAAGGTATCTTCTGCAAGATTCCCTGATTGGGATGTGCAGGTATGCTTCTATTAAATCTAGTGTTGCCAACCAGGCATCTTTGCCTACCATAGGAAGCAACTGGTGAAGAGTCAGCATCTTGAATTTTGGAATCTCCAAAAAGGTGTTTAGAGTAGACAGGTCCAGGACAGGACGCCATAAATTGTCTTTTCTGGGTACCAGGAAAAGTCTTGAGTAGAAACCTTGTCCCTTTTCCTCTTTTGGTACCAATTGAATAGCCCCCATGCTTAAGAGCGAAAGCACTTGTTTTTGGGCTTCTGCCCACTGATTTGGGGGTAGGTCCGGCCACCTGTTTGGTGTTGGCAACATGTGGAAGTGAAATCTGTATCCCTGGGACACTATATTTAAAACCCATCTGTCCTGGGTAATGAGCTCCCAGTTCCTTGTATGAAGAGCAATCTTTCCCCCCAAAGGGGCAGTCAGTTGATAAGTGCTTGGAAATTTTAAAAGGAAGTCATTGAGACAGTTTACCATAAGGGGGAGTCTTATTACTCCCAGATTTGGAAGTGGAGGCCCCCCACTGCTTAGTCCTGTGTGCCCCCTGAGACTGAAACCTGGGGTTTCTGCTGTGTCTTGCTTTGGCTTGAGAAGACCTGAAGTGGTTGGAAAGGACCAATTTTTAGAGGGCCAGTGCCTACTAAATCTAGGAGGATGAACTTGTAAGAAATCTTTAACAGTTTGCATAGATTTAGCTTTATCTTCCATCTTTTTAATGACTTTCTCAGCCTTGTTGCCAAACAGGCGGTCCTGAGTTAAGGGAGCATCCAACAATTTAGCTTTAACATGATCAGGTAAAGATTGGTCCTTAAGCCAAGCATGCCTTCTGAGCACAGATCCAGTAACAGCAGCCCTGCAAGAGGCCTCTAATGAATCAAAACCACATTGCAAAGTATGTTTTCCAACTTGTTCAGCAGAATGCATTAAATCCTGTAATTCTTTATTTTCCACACAATCAGGAATCATCATTTTCTGTTTAAGCAATCCAATAACATGTTGCTGATACTTTAACATATGAAACTGACAGTTTAAAGCCCTAATGGCCAAGGTTGCAGAAGTGTAAACCTTCTTACCCCATCTATCCAGCTCCCTGGAGTCTCTATCAGAAGGGGTAGGATTTTTAGCAGTAAAAGCCTTAATGCCCTTGGGCCCCTGAGAAATAGTCTCTGGATCTGCAATAGGATTTTTAAAAAGGAACTTGTGTGACTCGGGGACCCTGTAGTATCTGTCAGGTTTTCTGGGAGCAGGAGGCAAAGAATCAGGGGCCAAACTAGATTCCGAAAAAGCATCATCAACAATGTCTAGTGCAGGAGGGATAGCTAAAGGCCTATGCTGAGGCAGGAGTACGAAATCCCTGAGCCTCTTTTTTGAATCAGAAAAATCCTGGCTTTCCCAATGGAAATGCTCCCTTAGAGTACGTAAAGTTTCACCAAAAGAAAAATCCTCTGGTGGTAAGGCAGAGGGAATAAAGTCCTCTGCATCAGAATCCTCATAAGTAGATAAGGGCAAATCCAGATCATCAGAAGAATCAGAAAAAACAGAATCCTGGTCAGAAGATTCAGAAACAACTTCAGTCCTAGGCCTCTTAGAAGGGGGGTTAGCTAAGGGATTAGAGTAATTAGATCTTCAGCCATTCTTATCATTTGTTTTTTAGGCATAGAGGCCTGAGCATGTGGCCTGGGCATTGCTTTTTAGGCATGGTTCGAGATTTAGGCCTAAGTGAAGAAGGAGGCGTCAGTTTAATATGCAGGTCCATAGGCCTGAATACACCCTCAGAAGCCGGTGCCTGCACAGCGGCTATGGACCCATCCAAGGCAGAGACATCCGCGGGTTCATAAGCTGAAGCATCTCGTGGCATACCGCACTCTGAATGGGTCTCAGTAGAGGCCTGTGAATCAGAAGTAGTGGGTATCAGGGGCTGCAAAAGCACTTCACTGAGTACCAGTGAACTGGCGACTGGCTTATTACATTCGGTAACCATTTGAAATATCGGGACCTGCTAGATTGAGTACTGAAACAAAGACTAAATGGCAGAAAGAACAGACATACATATACAAAGCCCAAGATGCTGTTTCATAATATATTCCCTTTTCTCTGAGGTATGGTGATCTCAGTGTTGGTATACATATATTATATATATAAAGTTCTGGGGGGCTTCAGCCCCTGTAAAAAGAAGTTTAAAGGAAAAAAGCGATTTTTGCGATTTGTTCTTCTCCTATGTCTCAGTCTTCTTTTTTTTTTTTTTTTTGGCTTGTTGGCACTCAGCATTTTGAATATTCACTAAAATCATAAGTTCGGCCATGCACATAAAACAGTCATTCATGTTACTAGACCTTGCACAAGTCCTGAACATTCTTAAGTAACAGCTCATGAAGAAATGTCCACTTCTCTTCCCCTAGATCTCTTTGTTTGATGCAACACCTCCATTCATGCAGTGCTGGGGTCAGTGCCTATTTATCTGTCTTGGGTTTTACTACCAGTAAATTTGGAGGAAAAGATTTACTATTTATCTCGATTGATGTTAAATCACCTGCACTACCTACTACATCTACTGCATCTTACAGCCAGACTTATATCATTACACAATACTGTAATTTAATGAATTTAAGTATAATTGCCCGTATTTACATTAATGGCTAACTGGTACATCTTTTAGCTAAAAATATAACTGCATTATCTCAATAAAAATACAAGTTTTTATGTTTCCAAGAGGGGAGGACCAAGTCACTTTCAGAATAATTTCTTTATGTACACAGCTTAGATATGGTGAACAGTTATGGAGTGAGACTGCTTGAATCAATGGGCTCACTTAGTTTGAGACTTTTTGAATGTAGGATCATAAAAGAATTGGGGAGCCAGGTGTTAAATAAGAGGTGCCTTTGCTTTCTGTTGTGGAGGCTATCTATATTAATCTATCATATATATATATATATATATATATATATATATATATATATATATATATATATATACTTACCATCATATGGTCGAGCTCACATTGCTCGACCATACATTTTACAGACTTTTTTCCACGAATCCCATAATGTCAAACAGTTGGAATGTTGTAAAAACACAGAAATCGAGATTTCTGACCGCTCTACACCCTAAAACGAGTGCTAACATGGGTCAAAAAGGGGGCAGGATTTTGCAATTCATAACACTTGCAATCACATTTTTGAGATGTTGCTGCACTCCTTTCACCCATACCCACTCGACCATCCACAGGTCGAACATATACATGTGCACCATACATATATATATATATATATATATATATATATATATATATATATATATACACACAGACACACAAAGAAAACACTGAAATGTTTTCACTGACAAAATAAGTGTCACGTCTCAAAAGTCCATAATCAGCAAAAATCTCTTTAATATCCACAAAAGGTTGAGCGCTTTCATCTACTAATCCGTAGATTTCATCAGAACAATTACAAGTTCTGTGTCATCCATTTAAATACATTCATTCTTCCAATCAAATTCAGTGATGTATTACATATTAATGAACTGATATCTGAATTAATGTCTATACTCGTGAATCACACTAAAAACATGTTATAAGTGTATATTTACTAACAAAACACCAATAATTGAATAAAATGAAATAGAGTATATGTTATTATAAAAAGTGTATATTAATACATAACTTTCTCTAATAATACATCTAACTAAGGTTAAAAATTGTCAATATAATTAAATATTGTGTGGTTGATATTATGAAATACTATAATTTATAATAAATATAAAAATGTATATGAAAATTGTTATATAACAAAATATATGTATATCCAGTGGGAGACTTGTGTGGCTGAGAATTGTGTGTAAGATATACATTCTAATTAATAAATATAATATACAATAAATGTATTGTAAAACATAAATTCATTTTTTTATAACTTCTAGAAATTACAGATTCAAGTGGTATATTTCTATATGTGATGTCAAAATGAAGTTTATACCTGTAATAAAGGTTTGTACAAGGGAGTTCCACATATAGTCAAAGACTCGTGGGACTTCCTTACTAGAATCAAAACAGATTTATGGAAAGCAAACCTTGTATTTTTGACAACTGATGTCATTGACCTTTTTTCAAGTATACCTAGAGAGGATGGTATTAGGAGATTTATTAATAGTATTCAAAAACACACTCAACTGGACTGGGATAGAATAAATTTAATACAGGAATTCATGGGCATTGTTTTGAATAACAACCACATTTACTTTGAAGGAGAGTACTATAAACAAACTCAGGGCGTAGCTATGGGGGCAGCTTGTGCTCCCATATATGCCAATTTAGTACTATTAGACTGGGAGGAAGAACACATCCTTAATACCCACTGGTATGATTCCATTGATTGTTATGTCAGATTTTTGCATGACATATTCATCTTGTGGAATGGTTCAGTGGATCTTATTAACCAGTTTATTGATTATCTAAATAGTACTAGTTCATACTTAAAATGTACCCATGAACACAACAACAAGGGTAATAATTATCTTGACACATATGTTTATAGTGATGGGAACGGTTTAAAGTCAAAACTTTATTGTAAGGACACATTTTGTAATTCTCCAGTAATCACCCCAAATCCCATAAGAGAAGCATTCTGAAGGGACAATGCATAACAGCAGCGCAAATGACTTCAGAGTATTCGGAAATGGTAGCGGAAATTAACAACATAGGAGAAATGTTCAGTAAGAGGGGATATTCAGACAATCTAATACAGGACATCACTAATTATGTCAAAAGGGAATGGGGGAAGAAATATATACCCACACTGGGCAGAGACATGACTATTGACAATCAAACTACTAAGGAGAGGGACCCTGATATACTAAGGAATATAGTACAGCATGTACATTACAATTTAATCCATCAGTGGTGGATGTGAAAAACATCATATAGAACAATAGGAATATTTTAAGGAGCGATGAAGGGTTCACAGTAAACCAGGAGATGCCCCCCACTTTGTATACAAGACAGGAGCAAATTTAAAAAGAATGATAGAAATGAGGACTTCACATAAGGGTAACAACTTTAATGGTACAAGGGAAGGTACTAGTAGATGTGGGCACTGCAACCAGTGTCACACAATAAAGGAAGAAAATACCATAACATTGGGAAACCTTAATAAAACCAAGATAAGATTTAAGAAGGGGAATTGTCAGACCGAACATGTGGTATACTTAGGTATGTGTACCAAGTGTCCTAGTTTCTATGTAGGAAAAACGGACAGAAGACTTAGAAATCGTATATATGATCATCTATACTGTATAAAAAGAAGGACAAGAACAATGCCTTATACGGGCATCTGGAATTCAGTAATAGTTGTGATACTTTCAAGTTTGCTATTTTGGATTGTGTTACTACAAGTCTAAGAGGGGGAAATATCAAGGCTAAACTGGGGGAGAAAGAGGTTAAATGGCAAATTTTGTTAAATGCAGCCAATCCCCCAGGAATAAATGAATGTATCCCCACCAAACCTCTATTACTGGTATAAACTTCATTTTGACATCACTTATGGAAATATACTGCTCAATTCTGTAATTTCTAGAAGTTATAAAAAAATGTTATTTTATGTTTTGTAATATATTTACTGTATATTATATTTATTAATTAGAATGCATATCTTATATACAATTCTCAGCCACACAACAGTCTCCCACTGGATATACATATATTTTGTTATATAACAATTTTCATATACATTTTTATATTTATTATAAATTATAGTATGTTATAATATCAACCACACAATAATTATATGGACAATTTTTAACGTTAGTTATAATAAAAATGTAACAAAGGATTAGGGCGAAACACAGCTCTAAAAGGTAATAAGATAAAATGTCACTTATAAATCTCATCAACCTCCAGTCAGCACAGCTAGTCCAAAAAAGAGATTTACGTCCAAGTTAAAATTCCGTTTCTTTTATTACAGCAGGTACCAGAGTTAGCGCTTTCACCTTGCGGTTTCATCAGACTCACTACAAAGTACAAAATCAATGAGTCTTAAATACTAAAAAAGGCGGGAAAAAACAATCAATTAAGCTTGTTAACAGCAAGTTCATTCCTTAGCAACCAACTCAATCAATAAAATCTACTACATACATATTTGCATAAATATTTGCATGGCACAATAAGTTAAAAAACATACTAAAATCAAACTACATATTTATATAATTCTAACTAATATCATAAAAACATTAAGTATAAACTTTATTTAGCTTTCAATCTCCTCATCCTTAAAAAAGGTCTGAGAGAGACCTTCGCATTTAAACCAGGGACCGTGTCTGACCTCAGCTTCAAAATCCAAGCATTCTCTCTACTCTCAGTAATGGCCCAGATATCACCACCTCTACTAGTAACATTTATCTTCTCTACAATCCTAAAACTGAATAGATGTGTGCAATCGGTGTCCATAACATGCTTGGCTAATGCATTGGTGCAATTCTTAATCCTAATATTGTACTGATGTTCCCGTACACGATCTCTCAAACATCTATTCGTCTTACCAATGTAAAACGACGAGCAAACAAGGCAGACAGCTAAATAGACAAGGTCTCTGGACATGCAATCACCTCTAACCTTAAAAGTGTATGGGATATGCGTGCTTGGATGTATGAATACCGAATCCTCACAAATAAACTCACAAAAATTGCATTTACCACACTTCATAGTACCATACGAAAGTATGGTTTCAGGACTGTTGGTCACCCTATCACATAGTAGCCTTTTGATGTTTTTCTTGTTCTTATACCTAAAACGGGGACTATCACCAACTATATCTCTGATGTGTGGGTCCACCATTAATATGTCCCAATGCTTCCTTACCACATCCTTGATACCACCCACATCTTTGGTATAAAACAAAGAAAAAGCAGTGGAACCTTTAGTAATGTCGTTAGTATGTACTCGTGTATCCATACCATGACCCAATTCAGAAAAATAAGGGGCAGCTGCTCCAGACCTCAACTCAAGTATATTATCATGTCCTTTTATAATATCGTCCATCTTATAACCCCGAGATGCCAACCTCCTATCCAGATCTAGTAAATCCTGATGAAACCCTTGCTCTGTAGGGTTATACCTAGAAGTCCTCATACTTTGTCCCCTAACAATGTTGTGGAAGATATGGCCAGGATGCATACTGTGTCTGTGTAAAATAGAATTCTTATGACATGGCTTCCTATACACCCCAGTGTTGATAATACCATTAGGAAGGCGCTCTACAAAAACATCCAAAAAAGGGAGCCTGATATAAGAAAACTCATAGCTAAATTTAAGATACTCAGTACAAACATTCAGATCGATGATATAAGATTCCAATTGTTCAACTGACCCCTTCCATAACAGGAAGAGGTCATCCACAAAGCGCCTATAGAAGGAAACATGGGCTAAAAAACTGGGATGTGAGGTCATAAATTCTACCTCCCATTCAGCCATGAACAGGTTAGCGTAGCTATTGGCACACGAAGTGCCCATAGCTACGCCATCCAACTGTAGAAAGAACTCCTGCTCAAAGCCAAACACATTAGTATGTAAAACAACATCCAGAAAAGTTAACAAAATACCAATCTTATCAACACTGTATTCTGAGTGGCTACTAAGATGTCGCCTAATGTAATCCAAACCTATTCGGTTAGGAATAACAGTGAATAAGGAATTCACATCCAAGGTAACAAACAAATAATCCTGATAATTTGAATCATTCCTCAGATGTTCATATAGATCCACTAGAAACTGCTTGGTATCCCTCAAAATGAACGGGTGGGCATCAACAACAGGTCTCAGAAACTTCTCTAGATACAGGGAAAAAGGCTCGGTCAACCACCCACCTCCTGACACAATGGGTCGAAGTGGTGGATTGACCAGACTTTTTTGAATCTTAGGCAGCCCCTTAATAAAAGGGACCAGGGGATGTGACACCTCTAAAAAAGAGTATAAGGAGTCATCTATCAGACCCTTATTCAACAAATCCTCCAAGACACAATGAATCTTCATGCTGTAGTTAGCTAGAGAATCATAGGAAACACGTTCATAAAACTTACGGTCATCCAACATAATCCTAACAGCATCTAAGTATTTACATGTGTCCATCACCACAATTCCTCCTCCCTTGTCAGCTGGCCTCAATGTAATAGAGTAGTCATTCATTAATGTTCTAAGTGCTGTCCTTTCAGCATATGTTAAATTGTCCTTCCTCCTTTGTTTCACATTACACATCCTGTAAAAATCATCCTCGACCATTTTGCTGAATGCTCCCAACAATGGATGCATAGGGGGGATAAAGATACTCGGTTTCTTAAAACCACTATGAGTATGTCCACAATCATTATTACTATTGAACATCAACTTCAATGATAAATTCCTAACAAATAATTTAAAGTCACGTAAGGACTCTTCAATAGTACTATAAGTGGTAGGGATGAAGGATAACCCTTTAGCTAAAACAGATTCCTCAGCACCGGAGAGAACCCTAGAGGAAATGTTGAACACTAAAGAGTCCCCCTCCCTTGCCACATCTTCTTCAAATTCATGTTCATTGGGGCTTCGACAGGCAACTTCCTCTTTTGCCTCCCCCTGCTCTGAGACCTCACCCTTCCTTCCCTCTGATCTATTCTTATGGGAAAAGGGTGGGACTTGTCAAAACGAAAAGATGGCTCAATACCACAAGAAGTGGCAATGGCAGGGGCCTCAGATACAACACCCGGTCTCCTCGTCTTACTCCGCACCACTGGGTCTACAGTGGATGTGACACTAACAGTAACTGAGTTGCTACCGATGGATGCATTAGTAACATTGCCTTCATTCACTTTAGAAACAGTCCTATCAACACTAACAATATGGTTCGCAATACTTTCAGGTCTAACACAATTATTAACAACATTTGGGTTCAAGTCATCAATACCAGTAATACTTCTATCAGTCCCAATGTTAATATCAGGAACAACCACATCACCATGGAGTTCCCCTTGTCCCATATGTCCAAGTTCACGCATATTTGATTGTACATTATTAGAGCTGTCACGATCAATAGTAGCATTAATCACTTGTCCCTGGTTAAACCGAGGCCAAGTGAAGATGTTGCCACGTCGAAAATCGACAATGTCTCTATGTAGTTTCTGCCTTTTTTGTTCCAAAAGTCTCCGCTCAAACTGACCGACAGAATCTAACATTTGACACAAATAACAGTCAATGACTGGTAAAGAAAAACTTGACACTAGCTGCTCATGTTTAGTTTGAATGCTGCGCCTAAGTTCATCCTCTAACGGAGCATAATAGTCATTTAAAAGACGCATGTAGTTGAGGCTTACCTCAATATTTAGTTGTTGCCACCGAAATAACAACTCCGGGTGGCTGGTTCCAGTAGTCGGCATCTTTAGGACTCGCAAGCCCCTTGGTATAATGCGCCGTTGTATACATACATCAAGATGCAGCCTCTGCATCTGCATCTTTTTTAACTTAATAAAATCCGATTCCAACGCTTCCAAGCTGACGCGAAGTCCCTCGTGGTCTATCGACCCAGCGTCATCATCTTGCGACCCTTCCAGTTCCTGGTAGAGAGCCAGAGGATTAGTATGTTCTCTAAGGCACTCAACAAATCTTTCAGTAGATAAGCCAACAGTATTGTTAGCAACGCCATTGCTGGGTCCAGTCACATTCGAAAATCTGCTAGCACAACTGTTGCTGCTTGCGTTACCACCAGCAGCTTCCTTAATAACATAAGGTAACTCGACCTGTTCAGCTACAACGTCAGCCATGCCCCTGTTCCAATCCAAGCAGCAATGTAGTAAAATAATAGAAGATGATATGGAACAAGGTAAACGCCCAGTCCAAGCAGCAATGAATATAATAAAAATGTAACAAAGGATTAGGGCGAAACACAGCTCTAAAAGGTAATAAGATAAAATGTCACTTATAAATCTCATCAACCTCCAATCAGCACAGCTAGTCCAAAAAAGAGATTTACGTCCAAGTTAAAATTCCGTTTCTTTTATTACAGCAGGTACCAGAGTTAGCGCTTTCACCTTGCGGTTTCATCAGACTCACTACAAAGTACAAAATCAATGAGTCTTAAATACTAAAAAAGGCGGGAAAAAACAACCAATTAAGCTTGTTAACAGCAAGTTCATTCCTTAGCAACCAACTCAATCAATAAAATCTACTACATACATATTTGCATAAATATTTGCATGGCACAATAAGTTAAAAAACATACTAACATCAAACTACATATTTATATAATTCTAACTAATATCATAAAAACATTAAGTATAAACTTTATTTAGCTTTCAATCTCCTCATCCTTAAAAAAGGTCTGAGAGAGACCTTCGCATTTAACCCAGGGACCGTGTCTGACCTCAGCTTCAAAATCCAAGCATTCTCTCTACTCTCAGTAATGGCCCAGATATCACCACCTCTACTAGTAACATTTATCTTCTCTACAATCCTAAAACTGAATGTATGTGTGCAATCGGTGTCCATAACATGCTTGGCTAATGCATTGGTGCAATTCTTAATCCTAATATTGTACTGATGTTCCCCACGATCTCTCAAACATCTATTCGTCTTACCAATGTAAAGCAGCGAGCAAACAAGGCAGACAGCTAAATAGACAAGGTCTCTGGACATGCAATCACCTCTAACCTTAAAAGTGTATGGGATATCGTGCTTGGATGTATGAACACTGAATCCTCACAAATAAACTCACAAAATTGCATTTACCACACTTCATAGTACCATCACAGTATGGTTTCAGGACTGTTGGTCACCCTATCACATAGTAGCCTTTTGATGTTTTCTTGTTCTTATACCTAAACGGGACTATCACCAACTATATCTCTGATGTGTGGGTCCACCATTAATATGTCCCAATGCTTCCTTACCACATCCTTGATACCACCCACATCTTTGGTATAAAATAAAGAAAAAGCAGTGGAACCTTTAGTAATGTCGTTAGTATGTACTCGTGTATCCATACCATGACCCAATTCAGAAAAATAAGGGGCAGCTGCTCCAGACCTCAACTCAAGTATATTATCATGTCCTTTTATAATATCGTCCATCTTATAACCCCGAGATGCCAACCTCCTATCCAGATCTAGTAAATCCTGATGAAACCCTTGCTCTGTAGGGGCTGCCTAAGATTCACAAAAGTCTGGTCAATCCACCACTTCGACCCATTGTGTCAGGAGGTGGGTGGTTGACCGAGCCTTTTTCCCTGTATCTAGAGAAGTTTCTGAGACCTGTTGTTGATGCCCACCCGTTCATTTTGAGGGATACCAAGCAGTTTCTAGTGGATCTATATGAACATCTGAGGAATGATTCAAATTATCAGGATTATCAGGATTATTTGTTTGTTACCTTGGATGTGAATTCCTTATTCACTGTTATTCCTAACCGAATAGGTTTGGATTACATTAGGCGACATCTTAGTAGCCACTCAGAATACAGTGTTGATAAGATTGGTATTTTGTTAACTTTTCTGGATGTTGTTTTACATACTAATGTGTTTGGCTTTGAGCAGGAGTTCTTTCTACAGTTGGATGGCGTAGCTATGGGCATTTCGTGTGCCAATAGCTACGCTAACCTGTTCATGGCTGAATGGGAGGTAGAATTTATGACCTCACATCCCAGTTTTTTAGCCCATGTTTCCTTCTATAGGCGCTTTGTGGATGACCTCTTCCTGTTATGGAAGGGGTCAGTTGAACAATTGGAATCTTATATCATCGATCTGAATGTTTGTACTGAGTATCTTAAATTTAGCTATGAGTTTTCTTATATCAGGCTCCCTTTTTTGGATGTTTTGTAGAGCGCCTTCCTAATGGTATTATCAACACTGGGGTGTATAGGAAGCCATGTCATAAGAATTCTATTTTACACAGACACAGTATGCATCCTGGCCATATCTTCCACAACATTGTTAGGGGACAAAGTATGAGGACTTCTAGGTATAACCCTACAGAGCAAGGGTTTCATCAGGATTTACTAGATCTGGATAGGAGGTTGGCATCTCGGGGTTATAAGATGGACGATATTATAAAAGGACATGATAATATACTTGAGTTGAGGTCTGGAGCAGCTGCCCCTTATTTTTCTGAATTGGGTCATGGTATGGATACACGAGTACATACTAACGACATTACTAAAGGTTCCACTGCTTTTTCTTTGTTTTATACCAAAGATGTGGGTGGTATCAAGGATGTGGTAAGGAAGCATTGGGACATATTAATGGTGGACCCACACATCAGAGATATAGTTGGTGATAGTCCCCGTTTTAGGTATAAGAACAAGAAAAACATCAAAAGGCTACTATGTGATAGGGTGACCAACAGTCCTGAAACCATACTTTCGTATGGTACTATGAAGTGTGGTAAATGCAATTTTTGTGAGTTTATTTGTGAGGATTCAGTGTTCATACATCCAAGCACGCATATCCCATACACTTTTAAGGTTAGAGGTGATTGCATGTCCAGAGACCTTGTCTATTTAGCTGTCTGCCTTGTTTGCTCGTCGTTTTACATTGGTAAGACGAATAGATGTTTGAGAGATCGTACGGAACATCAGTACAATATTAGGATTAAGAATTGCACCAATGCATTAGCCAAGCATGTTATGGACACCGATTGCACACATACATTCAGTTTTAGGATTGTAGAGAAGATAAATGTTACTAGTAGAGGTGGTGATATCTGGGCCATTACTGAGAGTAGAGAGAATGCTTGGATTTTGAAGCTGAGGTCAGACACGGTCCCTGGGTTAAATGCGAAGGTCTCTCTCAGACCTTTTTTAAGGATGAGGAGATTGAAAGCTAAATAAAGTTTATACTTAATGTTTTTATGATATTAGTTAGAATTATATAAATATGTAGTTTGATTTTAGTATGTTTTTTAACTTATTGTGCCATGCAAATATTTATGCAAATATGTATGTAGTAGATTTTATTGATTGAGTTGGTTGCTAAGGAATGAACTTGCTGTTAACAAGCTTAATTGATTGTTTTTTCCCGCCTTTTTTAGTATTTAAGACTCATTGATTTTGTACTTTGTAGTGAGTCTGATGAAACCGCAAGGTGAAAGCGCTAACTCTGGTACCTGCTGTAATAAAAGAAACGGAATTTTAACTTGGACGTAAATCTCTTTTTTGGACTAGCTGTGCTGACTGGAGGTTGATGAGATTTATAAGTGACATTTTATCTTATTACCTTTTAGAGCTGTGTTTCGCCCTAATCCTTTGTTACATTTTTATTATATTCATTGCTGCTTGGACTGGGCGTTTACCTTGTTCCATATCATCTTCTATTATTTAACGTTAGTTAGATGTATTATTAGAGAAAGTTATGTATTAATATACACTTTTTTATAATAACATATAGTCTATTTCATTTTATTCAATTATTGGTGTTTTATTAGTAAATATACACTTATAACATGTTTTTAGTGTGATTCACATTAATTCAGATATCAGTTCATTAATATGTAATATATCATTGAATTTGATTGGAAGAATGAATGCATTTAAATGGATGACAAAGAACTTGCAATTGTTCTAATGAAATCTACGGATTAGTAGATGAAAGCACTCAACCTTTTGTGGATATTAAAGAGATTTTTGCTGATTATGGACTTTTGAGATGTGACACTTATTTTGTCAGTGAAAACATTTCAGTGTTTTCTTTGTATTTGGACGAGTCGGGGTTTATATATATATATAAAACACAAACAAAAAGTAGGAAGCCTCCCACCCAACCATTGTGTTGTAGAAAAAGCCAAACAATATACAGTGTCAACACAGCCAGGTTAACTCCAGTAAAATGTAAAGTATTTTGAGCTCCAATAAAACAGTGAGAGTATGTGGACAATAAAAATAACTCTCATAAAATATAAACAGTGCTAACCAGGATAAGTGTTTTCAGATCTTACAAAAGATTCTTCCTCAGATCCATTTATATTTTTAAAAGATGTAGCCAGTAATATATAAGAAGTCAAACCAATTAACATAATAGAAAATGCCAAACAACGCCACTCAGGAGTGACTCGAGTCAATCAGAGATGTCTTTTCAGCCACCTCCCTTTTAGGGCTGGCTTAAGCGGATAGTCAATATTAAGTCCAGGAGATGTATATGGCTGTAACCTCCCGATTTATGACATTTCTTCCAATTCAGTAACATTGTCAACATCACCTCCACTACTATTCATCTTTATAACTTGTATAACCCTGAAATGAAAACAATGTCCCCTATTTTCTTGTATGTGCTTTTTCAGGGGATTTTTCTGGTCTTCTAATATTTTACATAGCTAACATACTTAGAAATTCTTTCCTTTAACTGTCTAGTGTTTTTTCCTACATAAAAACAGACACATAAATCACACGTAGCTAAGTAGACAAAATTCCTGTTGGCACAAACAGCATACAAATTAAAGACGTATTTCTTGCTTTGAACTGGATGTATAAATTCCTTGCCAGTTGAGATGTGTGTACAACTTGTACCTCTGTGATATGGATGAGTGCCCCTCTGATCTGAAGCAATAGCACTTTTCTTATCAAAATCATTACATAATACCTGCTTCAGGTTCCGATTATTCCTGAAAGCAAAACTAGGTGCATCCCTTACTACTCCCCTGAGCTAGATGCAAGTATCTTCCAATTGTCCCTTATCACATCACAGATATGCTTCATATCACTGGAATATGTGAAAACCATCCTCAGATCTTGTGTCCTCCTCTATTGTTGACTGTGGTCATCATTCATGTCCTCTCTAAATAGTTTCCCTTCTTCTTCTCATCTCTTCCCTTCTATATAGTTCTGCATATATTCCACTTTGTGGGGGTCATAGCCTCTCTGAACAAAATTATCTTCCATGATATAAATGGCTTCCTTAAAATCTTGCTCTCTAGTACGGAATCTAGATGTTCTTAAAAATTTTCCCTTCAAGATATTGGTATGTATATGTTTGGGATGCATACTAGATCTTGGGAGAATGTTGTTTTCCAGCAATCTTTCCTACATAGGCTGGTATGTATCACACCATTAATACCTTGTTGTAGCCTAATATCCAGAAAATCCATAGTAGTTTGATCAAACTTCAATGTAAATCTGAGAAAATCTGTGGTATTCTCTAAGTAAGTATGGAATGCTTGCAGCTGTTTTACATCACCTACCCATAAAATATAAACATCATCCACAAATAGTTTGTATAGTTTCAAATGCATACCAAATGGATTATTATGTAGAACATGAGAATCTACCCACTGTGCCAAAACCAAATTCGATCTTTTTTAATTGATGCTCCACAAATATGGATGACAGATCTGTAATCCAACCAGCTCCTGCCACAATTGGGTGCATAGGTGGATTCTTCGGATCTTTGTGTACCTTAGGTAGACACTTCAAATTAGTTATCATGGGATGACTCACAATGAGATAATCATAAAGTTCAGTGAAAATCTTCTTCTCTCTCAATTCACATAAGACATGTCTCAATGAGATCTTTATCTTTTCTATTTGTCCCATTGTGATGGGTTCATAAGCATCGTCTTCCTCCAATAATCTTAGAACTTTCATTCGATAATATGCCCTATTTATCAGTGCAACTCACCCTCTTTTATCTGTATGTCTTACAATCAATTCCAGATTATTCTGTATTTCCCTCAGGGCTTAGTACATGCACATTTATTCCATTTCATAAACAAATTTCAAATGTACACCCGTTTACTGCACCATAGCCATTTGGTTTACAGCAAGCTGAAACTAGGTTACATCACACGTTAGCCACAAGCATAGCTCCACAGCAAGTAGGGACAAAATGACACTGGAGGGATAGCAGCATGGAAATGTAGGAGCCAAGAAGGGGGATGGGAGGAAAAGCACCCAGTGGCTAATCTGCCATACTGGGAGGAGAGACATGGTGGGGTCTATCATGGCACATTAAAAGCTACCCTGCCTAACAAAAGACCAGGTATGGGATATTGTGCAAGAGTGGGATGTGCAATTGTGACAGGCAATGCCAGAATCAGTGCATGCCAGCCATCAAAGCGGAATGGGGAGATAGAGCTAAAGCAAAACAAATCCTGATGGCTGTCTGTATGATGGTCTCCTGTGACTAGCGCTAACCCATGGAGAATAAATGGGCTATTCAAGTCACAGGTGGGCTGATGGTCAGACAGGTAAAAGGGAAACCATAAAAATATATAAAGCTTCTCAACCACAATACACATAACAAACCCTAATTACAAAAAAAAAAAATGAAAACTAAAAAAATTTTACTTATTTTATATACATTCACCTACCAATGTAAGCTAGAACAGGAGTACAGATGATAATATAGCTATTGCCCCATCTGTATTTAATTGAATAGTCATGCATGTTTTCTTTTTAAGCTGCAGTCCTGCAACTGCCATTTATTTGCTCATTATTTGCTTCTTACTCTGTTATACTTACCTGTCTATGAAGACGAGCTAAAAGCTGTTAAACATCACAAAACTGCAGTAAGAAATTACAGCAACAAAGAAGAGTAATATGGAAACAGAAGAAAATATGAAATAGATGGGCAAGCAGGTAAAAAAAAGATATCAATGGCACGTGGACTTGGCAATGGTAATGAAGAAATGATTGACTGAGGACAGAAAACAAAATGCAGTATGCACAACTTACAAAATGCCCGTGATTTTGACTTTTTTTTATAATTAACATAAATAAAAATTATTACATTAATTTTATTCAAAGAAAAGTTCTGGGTGGTCACCTTACAGTCCATCATGCTGAACCTGCAAGAGAGCAACTGGATGTGCTCGTTCAACCTCCAGGATGCTTACTATCACATAAAGATGCACAGAAGCTCCAGAAGGTTCCCTCGCTTCTGGCTAGGAGACCATCATTACCAATTTTGTGCCCTACCCTTTGGCCTCACCACAGCCTCTAGGGTGTTCACCAAAGTGATGGCAGTAGTAGCAGCTCACTTGAGGTTTCAGGGGATTCAGGTCTACCCTTACCTGGATGACTGGCTCCTTACTGCTCCCACCAAGTGTCTACTTTGTCGGACCAGAGATTATTTTCTAAACCTTGCACTCCACTTAGGGATTACAATCAACACAACCAAATTTCTTCTGAATCCTGTCCAGGTGGTCGAATACATAGGGGCATGGATAGACACACTATAGACAAAAATCTTCTTAACCATAGAGACAGTTAGAAACCTAAGAATGCATGTTGCCTTGATCTACCATTCTCACCTTCCCTCAGCAGAATCTATTTTGAGGACCCTAGGTTCTATGGCGGCGACCATAATGCTTCTTCCGTGTGCTCTATTACATATGCAAGTACAACAGTGGACTCTAGCGGTGCAATGGTCCCTGTTGGATCTTCCGTTGTCACATCCAATACACCTCAGCTGGGTCTGCAGGTCGCCCCTTCTTTGGTGGATGCATTCTTCAGAAATTTTGGAGAGACAACCTTTTGTTCCAGCTCCTGTCCAAGCCACAGTGACCATGGATTCCTCCTAACTTGTGTGGGGGGCATTGTTTGGGAACGACAGTCAGAGGCCTGTGGTCCTCTATTGAGACCAGTTTGCATATTAACATTCTGTAGATGAGGGTGGTCCTTTGGACGCTGCAGGCCCATCATGCCTTTCTATCTCTGGGAACCATTGCAATTCAATCAGACATGTCAGTGGTCTGGTATATCAACAAACAGGGAGGGACCAGATCTTACTCCCTTTGTCGTGAGGCTATGAGAGTTTGGGAATGGGTGACCTCCACCGGTCGTTTTCTTACAGCAATGCACATTCTGGGATGGTCCAACATTCTAGCGGACAGACTTAAGTCAGACTACTCTGATGCCTTACAAGTGGTCTCTGAATCCTTCAGTAGCAGAGCAGATCTTTTTAGAGTGGGATCGGCCTTGCTGCGATCTCTTCGCATCTCCTGCCTAAGCGAAGTGCAGTGAGTTCTTCACTCTGAACCCCCAGCTGGGTAGAATCCCCCAGAAATGCTCTAGTCCATGCTTGGTCTCCCAGTCTTCTGTATGCTTATCCTCCTTGTACCCCTTATCCCGCGGTTTCTGTAGAAAGCTTGCCGACTGGGGAGCAAAGTGATCCTCATTGCCCCATATTGGCCTCACCAGGTATGGTTTCCCTTCTTTGGTCTCATCTTCTGGATCCACCTTGGATCTTGGATCCCATTCAGGATCTCATTTCACACCCCTTGAGGATCCCCTCATCCAAGTCCGGACACTTTGAAGCTCACGGCTTGGTTGCTCCAGTTCCCTTAATTGCTAGGACTCCTGGACTGTCTTCTTCAGTCAGGTCTATTCTGGTAGCAGCTCATAATTCGTCCACCAGGAAGGTTTATCGTAGCAAATGGAAATGTTTTTCCTTTTGGGCTTCTCAAAGGAGTTTAGACTCCTTCACGGCTCCTGTTTCAGCTTTTCTGGATTTTCTGGCAAATATTTTTCAACAAGGAGCTAGCCCTTCTACAATCAAGGTTCAACTAGCTGCCATTTCTCATTTTCATATGGGCAAAAATTCAGTTTCTTTAGCCTTTTACAGATTGTGTAAAGCTTTTATTAGGTACCTTCCTCTTGCGTTCTCCGGTCAAAGATCCCATTCCTCCATGGGACCTTATGATGGTTCTTCAAGCATTGGTCACTCTGCCATTTGAACCTGCAGTAACCACAGATCTTAAGTTTTTGTCTTGGAAAACAGTGTTTCTAGTGGCTATCACTTCTGCTAAGAGGGTTTAAGAACTGCAAGCATTGCCTGTTAAAGTTCCATACATGATTTTTCATAAGGACAGGATTTCCCTTCGCACCAATCCTTCCTTTCTCCCAAAAGTAGCATCACAGGTTAACATCAACCAAACCATCAATTTACCTGTTTTCTTCCCAAATTTTGCTAACAAAATGGAATACAGACTACACTTGTTGGATGTTCATAGACTGTTACTATTCTGTTTACACAGGACTAGAACCTTTCCCAAATCTGATCAATTGTTGGTGTCCTTTTCTAAACCCTTTTTGGGTAAACCTATCTCCAAGGTTACCATTGCTAGGTGGATCTTCTTGTGTATCCTTCAGATCTACAAGGATAAAGGTTTGTCTCCTCCGGGTCAGGTGAAAGCTCACTCGACTAGGTCCATGGCTACTTCTGCGGCCTTTTGGTTGAGAGTCTCACTGGATGATATTTGTTCTGCAGCTACTTGATCCTCATCTCATACCTTTATTTCTCACTATAAATTAGATTTGATTTCTTGAAAGAGAGCATCCTTTGGTTCTGCGGTGTTCCGGAATATCCTTCCATGAGGGCCACCCAGGTATTTAGTAGCAGAGGACTCTGTCCCATAGGTTGAAGATCAAATGAAGTAAACTACTTCAGATAACAATGTTATGTACTCACCATAACGTTCCATCTGAGTAGTTCTACTTCATTTGTCTTCAATCATCCCTCCCTCTTTCCCCCTGGCCTTACCATACGGATAGCCTTTTTGGAAGATTTTAGGTGTGTAAGGTGGTGTTTGAGGTCAGGTTCTCGGTGTAAGTTATTCGGAAAATGTAAAAGCAATGCTCAGTATCAAAACAGATCAGGTCTGTCATGCACGATTGCAAGTAAACTAAAAATATCAGTATAGGCAGAAAAACTTGGATGTGCAGAATATAAAGGAAAAAGTACAAAATACGCAGTTTGACCCAAGGATTTATACAGAATTGGGAAAAGAGGCAAAAGGAAATGAACCACCACCAAAAGAAAATAGTATAGTGGAAAAAATATGAAGCTCCTGTGGAGCATAAAAATGCTAATTGGATAGGAGTAAAAAAGAATAAGTTCAAATGTACAGGATATGAAATGGGATGAACTGCCACAGAGATTGAAACAAAGTTAAGAAAAGCTAATTAGAAAGCCTCGGGCCCAGATGCAGTACCAAACTTCTAGCTAAAAGTGTTAACATCTTTTACATGAAGATTTAGCCATGAGCGAGAACTATTTGCGCACCCTGAAAAGACACTTTCCTGGTTAACAGGAAAAACAATACTCCTTAATGGCAAACCTGCAAGCTATCCTAAAAATTGTAGACCAATAACTTGCCTTCTGACAACGTACAAACTACATTGGAATGCCGACAGTTTAGTCATTTAGAAAGCTCAGTCATGGCAATAGAACAAAAGTGTAATAAAAGGTCATGGGGAAAAAGGATAATTTGTTAAGACGGGAAGAATCCAAGTATGGCATGGATAGACTGCAAAAAAAATCTTGCACACATGGATAAGAGTGCTTAAAATGTATAAGGTACACCCTACAGTGACAGCTTAGTTTAACTACCATGAAGCTGTGGCAAACCACTTTGCAATTGACATAATAAAGGACAAATTATTACAAGGATAAAATTCAAAGGGGTGACTGTCACCTCTGCTCATTTGTCCTGCCATTAACCCATTAAGCTGTCTACTTAACAGATTAGGTCAAGACTACAATTTTCTCCCAGGAAAACAGTGTAAAGACTTGTTTTTTTGTGGATGCTTTAAACTGTATAGCTCATAAGATGAGGCACTGGAAGCACAACTGCAAGCTGTCAAAAACTTTTTCAGATAAGAATGTCATTTGGTCTTGATAAATATGCAAATGCAAGCTTTAAAGCAGGAAAGCTGCAGCAGCAAGAAAGCAGTCTGGGATACGAATGTGATTTATAACTTGAGCAAGTGGGAGTGTATAAATATTTGGGAAATGAAGGATCAACAATAAAACAAATTTGAATAAAAGTAAGGAATATCTTGGAAGACTTGGTACTAAATACAGTGTTGACATCTCGGAACAAAGTCCAAGCTATAAACTAGCTTGCCTTTCCTGTCCTAACTTAGTTTGAGTGAGTGGTCCCAAAAGGTGTTGGATAGGCAGGACAGGAAAACTAGAAGGATGCTTAATGCTCATCAAATGTTTTTTAAAAATCAGTGTATACCAAGATTATATATACTACCATTCCGAAGGAGGTATGGTCCTCCTTGAAATTGTGTATACATCAGAGATAATGGTACTGCATACATGTCTGCTGACCTCACAAGACCCAAATGTAGTGAATTTTGAAATGTGAAGATGTCTTGAATCGCTTCCCTGCTTAGTTTAGCGGAAGCATATTGGTGGGAATGGAAATGGAAATCAAACCAGACGTTAATAAAAATCAGCCAGCAACTGAATGTACCGAAAGAGAATACAAGATGAAGGATTGGATGTGAAGGCAAAAAATTTGAAAAATGCATAAAATTAGTTGGAAGTATAAAAAAACTCTTGGAATAACCTCATGTTGATCAGGACTGAATGCAGAAATAATTAAGGGAAGGTGAATTTAAACCAAAAGATGAAAGGTTAATATTGGTGGCCCAAGATAGTGGGCTACTTACATGTTGGTTCAGAAAGCCCATTCAACATGTGGGAGAAATGAACAAATGTAAGTTTTGTAAATAAGTTTTGTAAAACAGAATTGGAAACTGTTGCACGTCTTGTTGCTGGTTGTGACATAGTAATGCAGGATGACAGCATACTGAAAGGCATAATATGGCAAGACTGTTGCATTGGGGATTGTGCAAACATTATAATGAAGTAGCTGAAAAGGTGGAAACATGAGCTACAAAACATTATAGAAAATCATGGGCTCACCCATTACAAACCATTCAAAAGACAGAGCTAGAAAATGGGATATAGTGTTCTGTGAAAAGACAAAAGCAGCACTGATCATTGAAATCGCCACTCCCAGTGACTACAGTGTCTTTCGTACAGAGAGACACGCAAAGTTATAAAATATCAGGATTTGCAGGCAGAAACGAGAGCAGTGTGGAAGAAAGATACCCAGACAGTTCCAACAGCAGTAGGAGCAATGGGTCCTATAAAAAAGAATCTACCATCGTATTTAGAAGTTACCAACACATACAAGTCCATACGAACTGCAGGAGGAGTCATTACTAGGCGCATTGTGGGCGCTGCGAAGAGCACTTCTGGCTGACTGAAACAATACTAATTTCAGGAACTTTAATTGTACTTTGACTTGGGAATGAGATTCTTTCCCATCATGGTATTAGAAATCCAAAAGACTTGGGGTATGAATTATTCTCTGTCCCTTAATTTCTCCAAGTTCAAAAATGACCAAATGTTCCACCTTTTTCAAAGACTAGCAGCATGCTAATGCAAGCAGCTGCTAATGAAGTGAGTTATCCAAGAGGCCCTGCAAAACCGGCTAGGATCCACAACTTGCTCAGATTCTTTTTAGTAATAAAGACCAGGACCTCAGGCCAGTGTTGGACCTGAGTCACCTTAACCAGTATATCAAAATTCTGGATCGGGTATGATGGTTCACTTCATTCTGTCATTACTGAGTGAATGTTTGCATCCTGTAGGTCTGTGAAACACATCCATATTACCAAATCAAAATGGAAAGGCAATCCAGAAGGTTTCTCCATTTCTGGTTGGGAGCCAGTCCCTTCCAGTTCAGAGTCCTACCCCCTAGGCCTCACCACAGCCCCCCAGTTATTCATCAAATGCATGCCAGTGATTGCCGCATACCTCTGACTGCAAGGTTGCTAGGTGCTCCTATATCTAGATGACTGGCTTATTTCTACTCCTACCTGGAATCTACTAATCCAAGCATTATCTCCTTGCTCCAGCTTTGCTCAAGGTTTTGCATCTGTGTAAACCTGAACAAGTTCAAATTCCATCCTGTACTTTTCGTAGAATTCATGGGAGCACACTTGGACAGGGTGAAACTTCCTCAGAACAGGTTATCTGCTCTTCAGAGCCAGCAACGAAAATGGTTCTTTGGCTGGGTTCAATGTCTGCAGCCATCACTTGGGTTATCTTGCAAGATACCACAAAAGTACTTCAGTGGACTCTAGCAGTGCACTGCTTTTAGTAACACACACATTCATGGAAATCCCGTGTTCTAATCTGCCTCAAGTGATCCCTCAGTCAAAAGGTGGCAGAGCAGATCCCTGTTGCAGCTGGGGCCAACCTTGCTTTGAACTTTTTGCCTCTCCTCACAACACAAAATGCAGCAGGTTCTTTGCCCTGATCCCACCGCCCTCCTGGAGGGGGAGTCTGAGGGAGGCTCTGATCCACACTTGGGAGGGAGAGGGCCCTTTATTACAAAATTTCTTAACATTAGTGGAAGGTGTCATTGATCCTCATTGCCCCTTTTTGGCCTCAAGTATGGTTCCCCTACCTGTGGCTTCTTCTGAAACGCACTCCAGTGGGTGCTGGTGCTGAATCCTAGTCCATTTGTTGACGGTGCATTGGTGCAGAAGTATCATTGTTGCCTCACAGCAGGAGGTTCTCCTGTTTGATTCTCTGCTGGGGTGCCTTCTGTGCGGAATCTGCATGTCCTCTCTGTTCGTGTGGGTTTCCTCCAGGTGCTCCAGTTTCCTCCCATGTTTCAAAGACATGCACCTGAAGCATTTCTCCTCAGGTCTCCTCTGAAAATTGGCTTTGTTCCAAGTCGGACTTGCCCAGTAAAATGTTAAATTAAAAATATTTTCTTACCCATCTGGCTTTACCTCTCCGAGATATTCAGGTCCCCAAATTAATCATTTGGTTTCTCCACTTCCAGTGGCAGCTGGTCAATTTCATCTCGGCGACCTACCAGGAAGATTTACAAGAACAAATGGAAATGGTTCTCTTTTGATTTATAAAAGGAATTTGGACCCTTTTTCACCACCCCTTCCAGAAGTCCTAGACTTTCTAGCTGCTCTTTCGTAATGGTGTTGGCTACTCTTATCAAACCTCCAGTTGTCTGCTATTTCTTGTTTGCACATTGGAGAGAGTCAGTCCCCAGCTGCCTCTGTTATCTAAAGCCTTTTTGTGGGGTACTTTTCTTCCCTGACCTAGAAAAGAAGAGAAACTGTAGCTACATATCAACAAGCAACCAAATATTTGCAAAGGACTCTATCCAGAAAAATGGTGCCAGGAATTTAAATTAAAATGCACTTTAATTTGTATTATGTAAAAGCATATTAAACACTTTTCTCCCTTCTGCTACAGGGACGTCATCAGAACTGAAGAGACAACTTAAACCTGAATATATACCATTCTCTCAGAAAAGAGTCACTTAATTGGTAAACCTGTCAAATGAGTCAACTCGCTACAAATTATAAAATGGTGTAGAAGTTACAGGCACAAACCGTGACCGAGATCAACCTCAATTGTGTACATTTCATTTATTTATTTATTTTACATTTGTTGACCGGGAGAGTCCAACTGGATTAAAAGTCCATTTTCAGTGGAGGCCTGGGGAGAAAAGCTCCGAGAACTATTTTTTACCAAACATAGTTTTAAGAACATAAGAAATGTTTATCATAAATAACTACCTCATCGATTTCATAACCTTGCTGCCCTCATTTTTAGAACTGGGACTATTGACACATTATTGTTTTAACCCAGGTGGGTTCATTGCGTTCAATTTTAGCTGCCAGTGCAACTCTTCTGTATTCCCACTTGGTCTCCCAACCATCTCCTCAAGAGTTTAATCATTCAAAAAGTTCCAATTTGCTGTTGTTGAAAGAATGTGGTGCACATTGAGTGCTTGTATAGTGCATTGTCACCTGACTTGATGATAAGTGTTTTGTCAATTCTTTCTAAAATGTTTGTTTTTATACTGGACATACCTTTAGTGATACAATTACCACTGTATAACTTTAACCTTAAAATTGTGTGATCTCAACTCAGTATATTCACCTTAGTAAATATCGTGGCATTGTTTATTTACAGTGGCTGGGTGGCTGCGGCGGTGCAGCGGTTAGTGTTGCCACTTCACAGCAAGAGGTTCTCTGGTTCGATTCTCGGCTGGGATGCCTTTTGTGCGGAGTCTGCATATCCTCCCTGTAGTCGTGTGGGTTTCCTCTGGGTGCTCTGGTTTCCTCCCACATCCCAAAGACATGCAGTAGGTGGACTGGATACTCTAAATAGGCCCTAGGTGTGAGTGTGTGCATGTGTGTGCCTTCTGTGGAAGGTTGGATGCTGGGTTGGCAACTTGACACCGTAAAACTCCACTGCCAATCATGAGCAGACAGATGATCTGCGGTGGTGACCCCTAACCAGGAAAAAGCCAAAAGAAGCAGAAGAAACCTAAAATAAGAGTTTAATTATGCAAGATAAAATGTGACATGGTAAATGAAATGTTACCATGTAAGATATAAATAAAATGTTTGTTGTACCTTGAGAAATAGAACACCACAGAGTAAACAGGAAATTAACTTAAAAGGGGAGGAAAAACACTTTAGTGGGTGCGACGTGCAGAAATATAGGTCTCAAAAATGAAAACCAGTAGTATCATAATTGCAGTTATGATAAAATTCATTATGTATTCTGTTTTACTATAGTATGCTGGCTCCCTTACACTAAATGAAATTTGAAATTGTAGGCCCCAAAACTGTGAAAGATAAACTGTGGTACAAACAAAATGACAGCATATTTTGAAAATCACTGTTACACCACTTGAACCTGTTGATGTAGAAGGCTTTGCCCACCCCTCACAACTTATCTGTACTAACTCCCACATCATTCACAGTTCATTCATTTGGTTTTCCTGGCCTCCAATGGTTTCAGTTTTGGGAGATTTGGCATCAAATCACAGCTAAGGAAGCCTTACCCAGGGTTTTGATAATCCACCAAGGGGGTAATGACCTGGCTTGGACTCTTAAGAAAATCTTCTTATCCAGAATACTTTCTAATATGCACAGGTTACATCAGCTATATCCTAACCTAGTTTTGTTTTATTTTGATCTTCCATCACATCGAGAATCCATTGGGAAGGAGATACGTAGAAGGTCCAGCTCTATTGAGATGTCTAGGCAATTCATTAATCTTAGAGTTCCATGGGTGGCTCATCAGATTGGATTCCACATAATTCACAAAGATCTTGACAGATTGGACTCTGATTTTTATGATAGAGATAATGTGGTGCATCTGAACAATCTTGGTTTTGATTTATTTAATATAGACATTGTTATGACTATTAAGAAATTCTTCAAGTATTAAGGTGGTTCTTTTTTATGACCTATATGGTATTTGGTTTTGAGGCCGGAATTTGGGGGGAATGGCATAGGACATGCAGGGTTGGTGGTGACATTATGTTTTCTCCCTACTGGTGTTCAGCAGCCACAACTCTCCTTCAGTTGGCCTCAGTTTGACTGTTGGCCATATCAAGGAGTATTTGGCTTAGAAAAAAAGAAAGAACTGAAGAAGTTTGCCACCAGGTAGCTTGGGCTATGTAACCGGTCCAGTAAATGTCAGCTGCAACAGGCTTGATCATGCCAACTGGCACTAGAGTTTAATGGTTATTGGTTATAGTTGATATGTTACCTGTGAATTACTGTGGCATTGTTAATGGTTGTCAGTGGCATTGTTTAATAAAAGGTCATAAAGGCAGTGCGGTGTGCTTATTTACTTAGCTCAGTGGACAAGCAGGATTTACTCCCTTCTGGCCCTTCTGTTTAATTACTCCCACTAGGAGTAACCCTCAGGATCAAACCTGAACTTCAGCTATAAATCATAGCATAATTCCAACCTTGGTAGGTATATTATCTACATCATACTACAAACAGATTCATACCATTCAGCTCAGCCATAGTACAGCAATCTTGGGAAATTAAAATTAAAAAATTCGAACAGAGACAAAGACACAATGTACTTCCCTGTTATAATTATAATGAAAAGAAGTGCAGGTTTATACACTGTTCTCAACAAGGAGAAAATAAAACACTACAAAATGTCATGCAACATAAAAGTGAGATACAAGATCTGGGGTAGAAAAGAAAAAGTAAGACTCACAGAATGTCAAAACACAAGGCAAGCCAACACACACACAAACATGGAGTTGTGGTTATCAGCACCTAAGAAAAGCAGCTTTTTCTATGCACAGAGGAGGTGGGAATGATGGCACACAGATAAGCAAGGTGGTTTACCTAATAATGTGCATTGTAGCATTATATGTTGTGCCACCATCTATACATGAAGGTCTTTGCAGGATTCTTTGTTCTCACTGTATTAGGCACCTACTCTAGAAGACCACGACAGTGGAAGCTTTGTCCTGAATGCCCATACTCACTGCAGAGCCCTTGTCTGTCTTCTTCTGCCCTTTTTCTGTAAAGTTGCCCATTCTCCAGTCCCTAGGAGATGATCCATATGCTTCCACATATGAAAAACGTACAACTTGGCAGTTCCTCCCACTCTGTTACACTTCTACCCTAGTCAAAGGACACCATAATGAGGTTGAATGAAATCTCATGATACTTTAAATAAGAAATGATATACTTTGCTATTGCATCACATTGCCTATAACATCTGAAAGTATTTTGCTAAATAAAGCAATCACTGTAAGGCAAACGGAAACTTACACGATCAAATCTTGTCAAAGCCAATTACCATAATGGGAAGAACTGAATTTTGTAATGCTGAATAAAAAAAAAAGCTGTAAAGAAAAATGCACAGCTGTTTTTTTTTTTCTTTCATATAACATCTGTTAAGTTTATAAAACTATCTGGGCTCAAAATTCCTATCTCTTTGATTCTGTGCCATAAAAATCAGCATTCTTTCTCTTTTCTGGGGCTGTAAACCTGTTAAACCTTTTAAAAGCTGAAGTACAAACTTGATAAACACTGACAGCAACTTCACATATGAGCTGAGCACTGACTCAGGAACAGATAAGATTCACAAGATATCACTTTATAAAACCCGAAGTTATCTCAGTTATTTTTTATACTTTTTCATAATGGTATATCACATAGGTAAGAAAATACATGAAAGAGTCACTGCAAAAAAAGTCACTGATTCTTTTATTGGGGATTCTCAAATTTGACAATATTATTCACTAATTCCATTCTAAGTGAATATGACAGCACATGTAGGGCATTGTAAGCTCTCATAGTGCATTACAACAAATTACACTCTATGTATGTATTTATTTATTTATTGTCATTTGTTAACCTGGTTGGTCCAAATGAGCCAGGGGTCCCTTTTCAGTGGAGACCCCCCCCGAGGAGAAAAGCTCCTGATACAGTTCACAATATCAAAAACAGAGATATATTTACAATGGTAAAATATGAAGTTGTTATACATAGAAAATAAGAATCACAATTTTGCAGAGTTGTGTACAACTTGCATAGAGTTAGTATAGAACAGCAATAAAAAGTTCACATGCAGAAATATATACAGGTTTCAGCAAAACTCCATGTACAGCATTATTTACAACAATCAGAGTATAGATCTACAGTAACAGATGTATTAGGCAGACAAATAGAAAATATGATGTATGCACTTACTCAAATAACAAAATCCTGAGACGATGACTTCTAAACACAAACTATTCGAAAACACAGATCACCAAAATTTTACATAGAGAAAACAACCACTTGGCCACCAGGACAAAATAACACAACAAAACACATTTAAACCTACCCAAGTGGGGGGCTTCGCCCCCACACCCCCCTAACTAAATACACCAACTCTGAAATTGCAATACACTGGAGAAAAGGTCAAGGGGTTCATCATGGTGGCCAAGTGGTTCTTTTCCTTATGTAAAATATCGGCGATCTGAGAATAGTTTGCCTTTCGAAGAAGTCATCTCAGGAATTTATTTGGGTAAGTGTAATTTCGATAAAGGAAGGTAGACCCATATATGCAATTATATATATATATATATATATATATATATATATATATAATTTTATGTATGTATATATATATATATATATATATATATATATATATATATATATATATATATATATATATATATATATATATATATATATAATTTTATGTGTATATATATATATATATATATATATATATATATTCACTTTTTGCCCACAGTGGCCCTTTAAATGGACTGCATATTTATTGCGGCTACAGTTTGTGCTGTGACAGTGTGAATCTTGGCTTTGCATTGTAGAGCACCAGAAAACAAGTAAGTCCAAGCATAATACTGAAAAAGAAACTAAAAGCCAAACATTGTCCCTTTCCATAAATCTATGACATCCAGCAATGTGAAACCTCAAAAAACATGTGACCTTGGCAGTGGATATAAAAATTCAGCCCTGCCTACAGTAAAGCAAAAGGGTAATATTCTAAACATCCAAAAATCAGTAGCATGCACTCACAGTATTATACAAACAAAAGTGAAGTGCAAAGTAAGTGTGTTTATGCGTGTGTGCGTGTCTGAAAAGGATAATCAGTCTATCTCCGAAGTCCCTGCTTACACTTACCAAAGGTACCAGAACTTTTCAGAGATTTGGGATGCATGGATATGCTTGCATGGCCTCTGTGATTGCTAGCCTTGTACACACCTATGAATCTATACCAACCTCGTACTGCAAATAGAAGCAAAACAACACTTGCATAACTGAAACAGCAAATGAAATAGCTCACTTTCTGACTTGTTATTTAAAAGAAATTCATGGGATAAATACAACAATCTATGACAGTAGTATTGGGTGTTGCTTAGTATTTACTTCCTTCTTGCCAGAGTGTATTATTCCTCAAACATTGCCCGGAGGACTAAACCTGTCATTTAAGGCTAAATATTCCAATAACCCCCATCCCTGTCAGACATCACTACTGAATTATGCTGATTAAAAAGTCAAATCAAATGTTACTCATCCAACACATAAAAGCTGTGGATACTAGAAGCAAAGGGTAGCAGTTAGATTTAACATGAAGGAAAATGCTGGGGTTTGCTCTCTCATGTAATAGAACTGAGCAATGTGTTTTACCCTTTCATGACTGTAAACTAAAGCAGTGATGTTAAAAATTATAATGTGTAAAAATTTCTTATATTGCCACTGCAGATAAGACATTCATCAGCAGTGGTAATGACACGGGTTCAGGAAAGAATTCAGTCTCCTGGAAAGGCCAGCCGGGGGTTACAATAAAGTTGCTGGTGAATAGCTTTGCTGTTCTGGTAAACCATTCTGGAGCAAAGATACATTTCAAAGAGGCAAGTCTTGGTCATGCCAAATTCACAGCAGCTGACAATGTTTGACTATGTTCTAGGTCATATTTCCACACTAAAAAAAAAAAAGTACTTGCCAATAATGAATGTTTGCTTTTATTTGCAATACAACTATTGAGCAACGCAAATGAATGTAATAGTGCATCCTGTGAAGCAAGGATTACTTTGAATACTGAAACTGAATGCTAAGGTTGGATGAGCGGTTAATGTTTTATGCAATCCACTGCAATAAATTCACTTTCTTGGAATTCACTCTGTCACATGCTTTTATGCTTTATTTCTATTTTGTGAATTATTTTACGGTTTGACTTTATCTAGAAATGCCATCTTACCTACATATTTTTTAAACTGTTAGTTTGAATCAAATGGGCAGGAATATAAGAAAGTTAAATGGTTTGCTCAAGGTAATTTTTGCTCAGCATTACAAAATTCAGTCCTGTCTTAGTAAGGCTATAGTAAGATTTGATCCTGTGACTTTTCTTTTGCCTCGTTTTCACTTATGACTTTATCTGCAGGCTACAGTAAATACTTACACCAGCAAGCGATGAGTGCAAACCTTTTTCAAGTACTCCTAAAAAATGTTGTTTTAATTACGTTTCTCCCTCCTCAAACTATACATTTCATAAAACTGGCTCAATCTCAAAGCCCTAGACTGGGATTTATTTTATAAAATATGTCGCTTAAGCATCTCAAAACATTTACAACTTTACCTAAATACCAACAATTAAGTGACCAGGGAACTAAATTGCCAAACACTGTTAAGAGTTTTATTTTAGACATTTCAAAGTTTCATTATCACTGCATTAACACCAAATTTAAACCGACACACTTTCTTCCCTTCAATCCCTTTATCTTTTCCTTGCTTTAATAATTAAGCTTCATCTAAGTGAGGAATTAATCAAATTTGATGTAGAACACGTCAAACATTTTGTACATAGTTTATATAGTTTACTATTCTGCTGGATGGGGGAATGGAGTGTTTTATTAATTTGTTATTATACCTTTTTCTCTCATCTACACATGTATTCATTTGTATTTTGCCTTGTTATGAAGTGTTCTTTGTATTATCAGTATCTGTTTTTTAATGAAAATTCCAATATAAAAATATTCTTAAAAAAAAAAAAAAAAAAAGCAAGGAATGTACACATTCAAGGAAGTCCAGCACTTCCATAGTTTACCGATGATAATGAAAAGCATGTGACTGTGCTACCAAAAAGGCTTGATTACCTGTTGGTATAGTTTAAAACAGCCATAGTGCAGTTTACATGAAATTGAGGCTTTTGCTGCATATCCCACCAGACAGCACGATCATGTATAAAGTTTAGCAAGACACTGTACTGTTATTTCAGTTCAGTGTAGGATGGTGTAATGTCACAGAAAACTTTTCTGATAAGGATATTTAAAAAAAGTCTCAGTGGTGCAACAGGTAACACACTTGCCTTTGTTGCAGAAGGTTGTGGGTTTTACTCCCATCTCAGGTAGATGGATTGCTATAATGGCGGTATAAAGTGATGTTCAATCTACTTTGTGTTTTTCTATACCCAGGAGTTCCCAATTTTTTTTTTTTTGGTACCAAGGCACTCTTCACAGAAGCTGTGTCTTGTCTGCAACACCCACATGACACTCATGCATGACATCATCATGACGACATCATGATGACATTCAGTATGTTCAAAAGTACAATGGGAAAGTAATATCTGGTTATGTGACAAAATATCAGTAGTACCTGGCAGATGTGGCAAGGACAGATGTAATTCCATCAGGTTTGGCTACGATTTCTTTAACTACGAGATAAGGCTTGATATACATAATTATAAACATTTTAGTAAAATTTGATCTGATGTAGTTTTTCTCCCTCATATCTCCTTCCCTTATCACTCCATGTCAAACCACACAATTTGCTAGAGAAACAAACTGATTTCTCATGTAGGCCTGCATGCTTAGCTTGAGGAAGTAATTCAGTTAAGCCAGGGATCTGTCAGGTTCTGGAGGCTACTAAGTCCCTAGAAGCCATGAAGTTTTTCTGGGCTCTGTGGTACAGTTCTGAACTTTTTCACAACTTTTTGATCTAGTGTAACTGATTTTATTGTAGTCTTCAAATAATATAATGGATACCATCTTCCTCATTCTCCAGGCTCTAACAATATATATTACCTATGATTCTACAGTTATAGGCTTTAAATCTGTAACAAATATTATGACATTAATTCAAACAATTATATAATTTAAATCAGTGTTAATGGTGCAACAGGTAGTACAATTGTCTTTGGTGTGGAAGGTTGTGGGTTCTACACCAGGTGACTGGATTTCTGACACTATATTACAACATAAGGTGGGTGCTGCATTTCTAAGTCTGTTATCCTTTGGGTGACATATTAAACTGAGGTCCCATCAGCTTGAATTGGTGGTAGCTCAGATGGTTGTAAAAGATCCAGTAGCACCTATTGCAACAGGACTGACTTCACCTCACTTGACTTAAAAGCATATTTATGTTAGCTATGAACACATTTGCATCATTTTATATAACTTTGAGCTTATCTGTTGTTTTTCATATAAGCATTTCTTGTCTTGTACTACTTAATATTACTAACTTCTGCTATGTGTAAGTATTTTGCATGCATTTTAAATATATTTCTCTTGCTTGGGATGTGCCCAGATCATGTGATAATCATAAAAGGCTCCATCTTGGATTAGTGCACTTCCATTACTGAGCGAACAAATGACAGACACACACACACACACACACACACACACACACACACACACACACACACACACACACACACACACACACACACCTTTTTGCTCTTTTACCCCTGCTGTCTGTCATTCATCAGCCTCCTCTTGGCTAACTATCTCTTTCATTTTGATCACTTGAGCAATCATAGACTGGGAGGCAACCATCACTCAGATGGCCATCAGGGTTAATTTACTTACCTATTTAGGGGGGGGGGTTCTATTTGTTTGTTTATTGTATTCCCTAACTCCCCACACATACCTGGAGAAGTGCCAGGGATGGGATTGTAGACTGCTGATGGAGGGAGACATTCACTCACTTCCACACGGGCTCTGCTCCAAGCAGCCCTGTGCTTCTTCCTGAAGCATGAGCAATGGCTCCATCTGGTTTCCAGCAGGGAGATCACACTGGCCAATTTCCCTTCTAGTAATCACAATCCCCCACCCCAGAAAAGGTGAGTAGGCTATGTCCCTTGATTCCTTTCTCTGTGCTGCCTGCCTCCTCCAGTGCTCAGTCTATTAATAAGGCCCCATTCACCTCTGCTTCAGTCAAATCACCATCTTTCTATGCCACACAGTCAGGATATAAATGTGTTTGTGTGTGTGTGTGTGTGTGTGTGTGTGTGTGTGTGTGTGTGTGTGTGTATACATATTATATATTGACTACAAAAATCACTGATTCACAAAAGGTCGAAAATAAAGGAAATGTTTTTGCAGGGGAAAAGCCCACTTGTACCCTCCCCCACACCTTGGTACTTACATATTATAACTCACTGTAGTACAGCTGAAAAAGTGCATATTCACTGATTCCCCAGTGTACCAAAATCTCCATCATAAAACACTAAAACATTTTGAATGGCTGATCTTCTGTCAGCTGCACCAGCTCCCTCCCCCTTCAATTTAAGTATTCATTGATGAAAATCTATGTATATAGGAAGAGAGATACAGAGAGGCAGATAAATATAACAGGCACACATAAAGCATAAAAACAAAAAAATAAATGCATGAAATACTGCAGACACAAATTAATGCTAAAGCTTTCTTAACATTAAAATATATTGCTTGTGCTTAAAGCAAAAGTATTTGAAGAAATATTTTCAAATAAATTAGTATAAAGCTTTTATACTTTAACCTGTGAGCTGCATTTAACTTTTTTAGTGTTTATTATTAGTTCTGTCTTCCGTAGTGGTGCAGCGGTAGCGTTGCTGCCTCACAGCAAGAGGTTCTTCCATTCGATTCTCAGCTAGTGTGCGGGGAGTGCCTTCTGTGTGGAGTCTGCATGTCCTCCCCGTGGGTTGAGTGGCATTCTGAAAGACATGCGTGAATGGGCGTGCCTTCATTGAAGGTTGGGCGTCGAGCTGGCAACTCGGCAACGTGAAAAATCTACTGCCAATCATTAGCAGACTGGAGTTCCGCTGTGGTGACCCCTAACCGGGAAAAGCCGAAAGATAACAACAACAGTGTTTACTATTACTTCTGATGACTACCATCAGTCCAACTTAGTCTTTTTTGTTTGGACGTTTTATTCATTACATTGGTGTATTGTCCACATCAAGCTCTGACTGAAATTTTGAAAAGCATTTTTTGCAATATTTACTTGGTTCACAGTATTTGTTTGCAATGCCATTACTGAATGGGTATCTTAACAATTCTGATGCCATTTTATCACCCTCCCTCCAAGTAACCCATTTCATCCTTTGGAAGCCATTGGAGATAAAACATCTGCAGGGACTGTTAGTTTGAGATTTTATTTGTGGAATCAGATAAGAAAATCATTACATTTAAAACAACTACAATGGGACTGCATTTTTTTTATATACAGCATAAAAGCAAATGTATTCCTGCAGAATTCAGACTCATTAAACTGTAATCAGGTAAGTATCCAAGAGGTTTTCTGAATGAATGAAAAGCTCTGAATAAGAAACTTGTCTTCCCTTAGTTAGAACTGTTGCTCAAATACCACATATCAGAGGTGTACAGTTTACATAAGCACATTTAAAAGGTGTACAATGATACTGAATATAATTGTCTTAAGTAGTAAGCAGCACTTATGTTAAACCACAGTCTGTATTGTCTTAGAGTGGATTTTCACATTTTACTCAGTTTTTGTTTTTTGGGCTACTTATTCATTATTTCTGAATGGGCAGTACCTGATAATGGTGATTATGAAGGTATAACTAGCATTCTTTGCATGAGTTACCTGGTTTATGGGATTTGTTTAGTGTTGTCACTGAACAGGAATATTTTAGATTCTGATTGAGATGTCGGCACTTGTAATGTCAAGTGCTGACAGACCAAAAAAAAAAAAAAGTCGAAAACTCAAGAGGAGAGTAAATCTCGAACATCACTCTTTTTCTTAATTTTTTTTTTTGTAGGAGGCAAGCCCACTCCATCCACCAATGTGCAGGCAATCCTCTAAACCCCCAAAGCTTACACATACTAATTCCTAGATCTGCATTCCTCGAAGAAAAAGGAATATTTTGGGAATTGGCCACCTGGGATTTGGTACGTAAGTTTGTTTTTAGCCATTCAGTCTCTTTGTTTCAGGATTTTTTCTAGCAGGTCCTAAGATTTATTTTAGATTTAAAATGAACCAAAACAAAACCATCAACATAATTGGATGCTACTTCCCACCTGGCCAAAACATCCCTCCCCTAGAAAACCTCCTCAGCTGCTCTACCCGCCATCTCCCCCAAGAAACTATCATCTTAGGTGATTTCAATATTGACTGGCAATCCTGTTCTGGCAACAATCCAACCCATCATGTACACCTTCATGGCTTCACTCAACTAGTCCAGTCACCAACCAGGATAAATAAAAACTCCACCAAGCACACTACCCTGGATTGGATACTAGTTAGTAACAGCCCCCAGTCATATATAACAGGCTGCTTATCAGATAGCCTCAGTGATCACTCCCCAACATTCCTACTCAAAAAATACCTATACCAAGCTAAACCTGTCATCTACCGTCAAATACGTAAAAAACTAAACTTTAACCCACTCACATTCATCTAATCCCTCAAAGAATGTAACTGGCATCCTCTAAAGTACCTCAGTCTAGATGATGCAGTTGAATTTTTTAATACTACCTTCCTGAACATCCTTAATTACCATGCCCTCATAAGATTCTCCAGAACCAAAGCACAACCCTCCCCATGGCTACAGAAAACCACTAAGTCACAAATGAAAAACAGGGATAAAGCCTGGGAGCACTGGCGCAAAACCAAAACCCCCTCAGCTAGACAGAAATTCCTAGAACTACGTAATAGAGTCAAAAAGCTAATAAAACAGGACAAATCCCAATACTACCAGTCTGCCCTAGACTCCTCACAACACAGCCCCAAACAATTCTGGTCCTCCATAAACTCCATCCTCCGCCCAGGTAAAGTCAGTACCCCTCCTCCTAACATCCCTCACTCCTCAGAAAATATTGCTACCTCATTCAACACACACTTCACCCAAACCATACTATCACTAGCTAAACAACGCAACCCCCCTCCCCTCCAACCCACACCTTCAACTAGTAATCTCTCCACTGCCTTTTTTTTTTCTCCTGTACCTACCTTCAACATAAAAAACTCTTAACTAAACTTAAACCCACCAAATTAGCAGTAGACAGCCTCCCAAGTGAATACCTACAAATCGCAGCTGATGCTCTGGCCTACCCAGTATCCATCTTGATTAACCGATCTCTGTCAGAAAGTTACGTTCCCACACTGTGGAAAGTATCACATATAATTCCCCTCCACAAAGGTGGACCCTCCACAGAACTAACCAATTACCGCCCCATAGCTATTCTCTCTCCACTCTCCAAAATACTAGAGATGCATACACTCTCAGGTCTCAGACTACCTCCTTACTAACAACATCCTTTCCAGTACTCAGCATGGTTTCCGACCAAACCATAGCGCCACCACTGCCTTACTCTCCTTTACTAACACTATCCTACAGCATAAAAACAATGGCTATCTCTCCTCTGCTACTTTCCTAGACCTATCTAAAGCATTTGACATGGTCCCACACAAACAACTTATCTCTGTCCTCAATAACCTATCCTTCTCACAATCGGTCACCAACTGGTTTCAGAGTTACCTGTCTGACCACCAACAATCCGTTGTATGGCAGAATGACATATCTCCCCAACTACCTGTCTCCATAGGGGTTCCCCAAGGATCCATCCTTGGACCCCTACTCTTCTCTGTTTACACCAATAATCTAGCCTCTGCCACCAAACATGGCACACTCATACAATACGCAGATGACTCGACCATCATCTGCTCAGCCCAGTCCCTACCAAAACTGCAAAAAGTCACAAAGGAAGCCTTTTCCTCTGTTGAAACATGGTTATCTGATGCCCGATTAATACTCAACCCAAACAAAACTAAACTACTCATCTTCCAACCCACCAAACATACTCAGAACAACTCTCACTTTAACATAACGGCAAAAGACAACACCACTATATACCCAACTGAACACACCAAATTGCTGGGAGTGGAAATAGACAATAAACTAAAATTTGACATTCACATATCCATGACTATAAAAAAAGTCCACAAAAAACTAGCAGCATTATACAGAAATAAGCAATTTCTCACCAAAGCAGCAAAGATTTCAATAGCAAATTCCCACCTTATCTCCACCCTACTTTATGCCTCTCCAATATATACCAACCTAAGGCAATGTGATCTAAACAAGCTAGAGACCTGCTACAACAAAATTGCCAAATTTGCCACAGGGGCATCCTACCGTAGTCACCACTGTCTCTCACTTGCTTTACTGGGCTGGCTTGAACTCCCTCACCTCCTTCAGTGGTATCAACTCTCACTCGCCCACAAACTAGTAAACCATCCACTAAATGTCCCATCCCTCCAGAATCTACTCCAACCCTATCGCACCACCAGACCACTAAGATCCAGCAGCAAAAATCACTTGCAGATCACTAAAGCCAATAACTCTGCTGGTGAAGCACTATTCTCTTGCGCCATAGCCAAATTATGGAACTCACTCCCACCCACAATTACCTCCAAACCATCATGCACCCACTTCAAAACTTTACTAAAAGTGCAACTAAAAACATGCTGGCTATGCCCTTGCAACTCCCACTCTAATATCATCCACCCCATCCAACCACTACCTTTCTTTCCACTCCACTAACTACCTTGATTATAGCAAGCTCAGATGCTCATAAGCCAGTACTTATTATACAGCACGAACTTCTTCTTCTTGTAACATTTGTTAATGTCTGGTATGCACTTCACAGATAAAGATTCTAGTTGTCTACTGATGTACTATATTCTTCATCTGTAAATATGTTGTAAGTAATTGCTATGTAAATTGTTAATCACTATGTAATCCAATGTAAATACTGTCTGTTTATTTTAACTGTGGAGCTTTTCTCCCTGGGCCTCCACTGAAAATGGACCTACGTCCAGTCGGACACTCCCGGTCAACAAATTTAAATAAATAAATAAATAAAGATTTCAAATGGTTGCCTTCTGATGCCATTGTAACAACTGAATTAAATCCTACCAAACTCAGCTGGTCTTCTGAGAGCCACTGGAAGTGATGTATCTGCAGTGACTAGTAATGTTGACAACCAGTTTGGGGAATACTCTAAATTACAAAAAAGTGATTGGTTTCTATTTCAAGCAGAGTCTCCAGAGAGGCATTTTGAACAAAGAAGCCCTTCCTCATGACAGCATGAAGTAATGATGTGACAGTTTTCTTTCATTTCCTCAACAAAAGCTAGTGATAGCAAGAGGATTTCATAAAAGTCCTAGAGTCCACGTTCTTGACCATCCTCTTGGTACCCAGTGACAGATATTACGTGAAAAAAAGTGCAACAATATAAGGCAGAAACATTTTTACCATACCATAGGTTCATAAGTTCATAGGCTCATAGGTGTTTACTAGGCTAACGATTACAAGAGACCTTTTTAAGCCTAGCCATGCATCCCAAATCTCTGACAAGTTCTGGTACCCTTAAGTGTAAGCAGGGGCTTGGCTGGTGAAACATTTACAAGCAACATACCTCTCAACTGTCCAGATTTTCTCAGAATGCCTAGATTTTGGTCTATTCCTCATAATATTTGTAGTTTTCTGAATTCGTGTAGCAAATCAGTGAGGAATAATTTCACTAAATAATGACAGACATTTGAGTTTCAGGCTTCATATCCTTCAGAAAAATGTATTGTAATATAAGAACTTGTATTCTTGCAACTTTCTAAGTTTATAAGAGCAATATTTAAAACTTGTCCTTATTTTTAGGGCTTTGTCCCCCATTATTTTTGGCTTTGTGCATCATTTTTGCACCAAGAGGTTGAGAGCTATGAAGCAGGAGCCTGGGAGATGAACCATTTACAAACTGCCTATGTCCATTCTAGGCACTTTCTGAATTTGCTAAAGAATGAACATGTTGTTAGAACTGCTTAATGGATAGCATATAAGGAATGCCCAGTGTCACAAAACGTGGTGTTTATTTCACTCCAGATAGCCCTCAAAACATAGTGTGTGCATGTGTGAGTGTGTGCATCTATGCTGTGTGAATGTGTCTGAGTGTGCATGCATGCACAAGTATGTGTGGTGGAAGGAACACTAGAGCAATCTTGAAGTTTTGATTCACAGGTCTGGTGATTTAATTGCCTCTAACATCTGATCCACTGAGACACAAATTTTTACATAATGGTGTGTGTGTGTGTGTGTGTGTGCGTGTCTGTCTGTGTGTGTGTGTGTGTGTGTGTGTGTGTGTGTGTGTGTGTGTGTGTGTGTGTGTGTGTGTGTGTGAGTGCGTGTATGTCTATGTGTGTGTGTGTACATCATTAAGTGTATGCAGGACAAGAAATTTTTTTCTCTTGGAAGAGTAGAAAGCTCATCACTACAGAATCTGTGACGCTAAAGAGCAGAACAAATGTCTGGAAAATCTGGACTGAGTAAGAGACCCCTGCAGGTAATTTGGGTCCTCCAGCGTTCACAGTCTGCATCTTAAAATGTGACTGTGACCAGGTGTGCATTTATAAAATGTATTTTGATTTATGCTTGTTTACCATGGTAAACCATTGATCAAATATGATCAATTGCAGGCTCATCCCAGGTTGCATTGCACAACAAGACACATACAAAATAGTACTCATTATTCTGTAGCCAAAACATCTACCCTAGGGCAACCCTGTGAAATACAGCCCATGCTAAGAACTGTGCCAGTTAAAACCAAAGGAAACATTGAAGAAAGAATAGCAAACACTTCACTTCAGCAAACCTCTACCAAATACCATGTAATCAGCCATATATATATATATATATATATATATATATATATATATATATATATATATATATATATATACACACACACAAACATACATATTGGTCACATAACAATGAAGGCCTACCGAAGCTTAACAGGTCTAAGGGAACTGGAGAGGCAGACTTTATACCCACCTACTTCCTGATGAGTCCTCTCCTCATTTACTTACAATATGATTCTAGAATTTACAAAGTTCCCTGCTTCAAGTTACATGTCATATATACATTATTTAAAATTACTGTTATAACTTTGGGGGATCTTTAGAATTATTCCTACTGCATATTTTGGAAGGTATTCATAATTAGTGAGCAGTGAAGTAGGTTCATATATAGTATACCTGCGTAAAAAAAGCTCTAGCATTTTATAAAGAAAAATACACAACTGGGCCATATAAAGTCTTGCTCCATTCTATAGCCACTGTAATTTATGCATGGAGCACATTATATAAATACCACCTCTAATCATATCTGATTTACTAGGACAACAGGAATAGAGTACTGTAGCTCCAAACGGTAACATATTGGTGAGCAGACATGCACATTACTATGGTGTTGGTCCTCATGGCAATGTGGTAGTCCCTCTTCCCTGCTAATATATTTGGCAGCATAAAGAGCTGAGAAACACATTAGATCTGTGTATATAAAAAAACAAAAATCAAATACTGAACACCTCCATTACATGATTCAAAAATAGTTCCATTTGGTGCAAAAAAACTGCTGCCTCAAGCAAACATGTCCCATGCCCCACACACTGATACTGGTGAGCTTCAGCTTATGGGAATGTTCAACAGAACCATGCACCCTCATTACCATATTACAGTAGTGAGCCTAGCTCTTCCGTCATATGTAATGAATATGATATCTTTAAGAATCATAGGCAGGCAAGATGGAAGATTGCAGCTCAGTAGAGTACATCTGTGTATAAAACTATACAGAGCATGTTTTTAATCATTGATATTTCTTACAGCTCTGTGGTACACTGTCATGAAACACAGCAGAGTAAAGGAACTGGTGGGCCGTGGAAGAGGGCAGGAATGAAACTGGCACCAGAGCACACTGTACAGTACTCTGTACAAAGCTCTCCGCCTGTGTAGGTTATGACAAGTTGTGGGGACACTGCTGTTAAGGACTGCAGTTCTTGTCTGTGACTCATGATTATCAAAAATGCTGTGCAATATATTGTGTGCAAAGTGCTGGTATGCCTCTGTGTTCTATGTCTACATACCAGGGCTCATCATTAGTGGATTTAAAGTACCTAAGACCTATGCAAGACCAAAAAAAAAAAAAAAAGTTAATGCATAAAATAATTACTATCATGTAATTGTCTCCTACTCAGCTTAAAATGTAACCCAGCAGAGATAGGGGAGAATGTCTACAACTTAATTTTTACTGACATAAATGTTAATGAGGTAATACAAACTACAAAAAGAGATCCACTATGATTCTAACAAAATGGACTATGGAACCATGAAGGGCATAGTAAGGAATGGCTGAAATGTTACATTACTTTATTTAGAGATAGATAAAATACTCAGTGGCTGATAACATTTTAAAAGATGTATTAAAAAATACAGTACAGCATCTAAGACATATAGAAAGAAGCTACTGTTATTTGCTGCCCACTCAAAAATGCTAAGAAATAGACTAAAGAAAGAGAACAGAGAAAAATCAGTAATGTGTAAGATGTTTGGGCAGAAGATACAAAATGCTCTGCATGAAAGGATTTTTAAGAGACGGGAAACCGGTGTTGCACAAAGGTGGGCAATACAAGGATTTAAAAATTAACCAAACAGGAATACAAAGCATGGATAAAATAAGTACTATTAACATTACTGGTCTGCTGCAGAGAAGTAAAAATAAACATTTTTTTTACTTTTTTGTTTATAATATAGGGAAGGGATTTAACCACTCATTAAATGATATATGCAAACAAGAAATCTGTATCCCTAGATGCAAGTCATGGGATAGCTGATTTATTTTTAACAGCACAGCATTTTAAGTAAATCATATCCAGCCTGACATTCTCCTCTGCTAATTGCTGTCACTAATGCTTGTATGCATTACAAAAGGCACTGTGTAAAGTGCAAACATTTCTACATTTTCGCAATTTTATGCAAACTGGAGTGATTCACAAGAAAGCTGTTCTTACAAGCTTGCGTGAGGGACTGGGTGGTTTGGGAAATAACTCTCATTGACATGGAAACAGCGCTGAGCTGGCAGTACATCAAAGATGTAGTACAACATGTTCTTTTCACTTCCATTATACGGCAAAATCAAGGCAAAATGAACCCTCCCATTGCAGTATTTTGGTTGCATTCTCTTCTGTATATTACCACTCTGTATTACTCATTATTACAAATATAATAGCTCACCAAACAAACATTTCTTACAATGGATAACAAATTGATATTCTATGGCCATTACTCTGATAGATGAGAGGCGAAATTGTTTACTGACAACTGTAAATGGCACACTATCACCCTGTAAGGATGTGCAAAAAACAGGGTTTTGTTAAATGTTTTATCTGACAGTGCAGGACACTGATTGCACGCATCCAAGTGACCTTTCAGAACTATAAAATTAAACTCAAGACAAACCCTGGGTAAACTGGATGAAAACAGGCAGCCCCACTGACAGGCAAAAATATCTTGAACTTAGGAAACAAAACAATCTACTACCACAACACGCAGAACAGACATTGAACCAATCATAAACAAATTTTGGGCAAACATCAACAAATTACTTCACCCAGGCAAGGCTGGTACACCCACTCCTACAACCAATGACCACTCAACAAACATAGCAACCCAGTTCAACAAGTTCTTCACAGATTCCATCCTAACTCTAGCCAACTCTCAAAAACCTTCTACTACCATCAAGTCAGCCAAAATCAGTACTACTGGTCTGACCTCACTTTAACTTGTCCCCATCTCCACTGTTAAAAAGATGCTTAATAAGCTAAAACCTACAGCTCTCTCCACAGACAATCTACCAGCAGAATTCTTAAAGATCGCTGCTAATGCTATTGCATATCCTCTAGCAATTCTCATTAACTACTTCATTGCTGAAAATGCAGTACCCCAGCTTTGGAAAATTTCCTATATCAACTCCACTACACAAAGGAGGCAACTCCAAAGAACTAACCAATTACCGACCTATCAACATACTCTCCCCCTCTCCAAAATCTTTGAAAGGTATGTACACACACAAATCATGTCATTCCTAAACTCTCAGAATCTACTGACAAATGCACAACATGGGTTTAGACCACCACACAACACTACTACAGCTCTCATATCTTTCACACAGACAGTCAACAAACACAGAAACAATGGAAATTATGTCTCAGCCATATTCTTAGAGCTTTCCAAGACCTTTGACATGGTTAATCATGTCAAACTCATCGACACCCTCACAGAATTAAACCTAAGCCCATCTACTACTTCCTGGTTTAGAAATACCTTAACAGGCAGACAGCAGGCAGTCAGAAAGCACCAAGACCTCTCTCCACTACTACCACTACTACCAGTCTCACTAGGAGTCCCACAGGATTCTATTCTTGGACCACTACTTTTTCTGTTTTCACTAATAACCATCATACTGCCACACTTCATGCTTCCATCATCCAATATGCAGATGATTCTACACTAATCTGTGGTTCCACCTCTCCCCAGGCTCTCCTACAACAGACACAATCCTTTTTTCTTACTAATGAAAGTTGGCTCTCTGAATCACAATTAATATTAAATCCCAATAAGACCCAGCTTATTATCTTTCCACCCACACAACACGCTTCTCATATCATTACATTCAACATCTCCTCCAGTAATTTTATTTATTTTTATGTATTTTTTTTTAATTTTATTTTAAATTTGTTTACTGGGAAAGTCGACTGGACACAGATCCATTTTCAGAGGAGGCCCGGGGGAGAAAAGCTCCACAATGCAATACAGTACACGAGAGAAAAAATATAGCGTACATATAGCATTCATACACGTTAGAGAATAACAATTCTGACAGTAGACAATCATTGAGGTACATAATAAACTTAAAACAGCATTTATATATATATATTTTTTTACAGTTATGTTTTGTCAGGTAAAGATCAATGGGTTCACAAGCTTTCAGGGGAAAACTGTTTATACTTAGCCATACCCTGAAACATTCTCTTGGTAGGGATTAGCCTGGTGAGTGGCATGAGCATAGCCAGTTGCTTAAATAGTAGGTTTTCAGGAGTTTTCTGAAATGAATATAGGAGGTGGTAGATTGGCTTGGTAGTGTGTTCCAGGTTTTGGCAATGATGCTGGCAAACAGGGATTTACCAGCATTGTTTTTATGTTGGATGACAGTTATGTGGTTCTGGTTACTAGATCTTAAGGCTCTAGAGGGAATAAGGGGCTGAATTAGATGCTGAAGTCCTGGGGTTATCTCAAAAAGATAGTAGAATTTGTGTGCTATAGTTGATTGAGTAGAAGTATATGAGGCAACTCAAGCCAGTTGAGTTGCTTAATGGATAGACAGTGGTGGGACCTATATGAGGCTTCAGTAGTAAACGTGGCAATCTTGTTGTAGCAAGATTCCATTTTATTTAGATCAGTTTGGCGAAGATTGGTCAAGATGGGGAGGCATAGAGGAGGGTGGAGAGAAGATGAGTCCCTGCGATGGTTGCTTTGGTGTGTTTAGTCATAAACTGCTTGTTTCTGTAGAGGAGTCCAAGTTTTTTATTAACTTTCTTGACGGTTTGTGCTATGTGGATGTCAAACCTCAGGTTATTGTCTTGTTCTACACCTAGCAGTTTAGTGTGTGTGGTTGGACTGATTTGAATGTTTTCTTTGGAGTTGATGGTGAAATAACTATTTAGGGGAGGAGATCTGCCTGGGCTGAAAAGAATTAGTTTGGTTGTTTTGGAATTAAGAAGTTTGATGTTAGTGAGTCAAGTTCCAGCTAGGGTGAAGTTATTTTGGGTTAGGGTCTACAGTTCAGTTATCAGCATATATAAGGGTGGTGTCATCTGTGTATTGTACTACTGAGGCAGTGGGTGAGGATGAAGAGATCTGGTTAGTAAATAGAGAGAACAGCAAAGGGCCAAGGATGGATCCTTGAGGGACTCCTATGGTTACTGGTAATAGGGGGGACAATTGGTCCTGCCATAGGACTGCTTGCTGACGGCCAGATAAGTAGCTGTTGAACCATGATATAGAGGAGGGAATTATACTTAGGGTAGATAGAATTTCCAGAAGCATACTGCCGTTTACCATGTCAAAGGCTTTTCATAAGTCTAGGAATATGGAAGAAACGAATAGACCCTTGTTTCTATGGTGGTTAACTATGTTGGTGAATGATAGCAGTCCTGTGGTGGTGCTATGGGAAGGTCTAAAGCCATGCTGGGATGTGGACAGTAGATTGTTATTTTGGCGGTACTGCATTAGTTGAGTATGAACAACTGTTTCTAATATTTTGGATAAAGGTGATAGGATTGCTATTGGGCGATAGTTGGTGATCTCTAAGGAGTTACTTCCTTTGTGCATTGGAATAATATGTGATGTTTTCCATGAGGTGGGAACTTTGCATTCTGATAGTGACCTATCTATAAGACTTGAGACAGGATAAGCTATAGCTTCAGCTGATATCTGAAGGAATTCTGCTGGTAACTTATCAGCTGCTAGAGTGGTTGGTTTAAGTTTCCTAAGTTGTTTAGAAATTGCCTTGGTGGACAAAGAGTGAAGGTGAAAACTGGGGGTATTGTTTTGTATACAGGGATGGGTTGTGGTAGTTATTGGTGTGGGTCTGGTAGTACTCTTTTGGGCATTGGCAAGGGTCTAGACTGTTTTGGTAAAGAATTTGTTAAAGTGAGTGGGAATGTTTTCATGGTTATTTGGTAGCACAGGGGTTGGAGTAGTGGACTTTCCTGGATGCAGTATACCATTTATTGTCACCCAGAATTTTTGGGGGTTGTGAGCATATTTTTCTTGCATGTTTTTATAGTAGTTAGATTTGTCTTGTTTGATTTGTTTTTGGCTCTGTTACGGAGCTTTAGATAGTTTTGTCTCAAAGTAGTGGTTTTGTTTTTTTGATATTAAATCCAGGCCTTGTCCATTTCTTTCATTATAATTTTAGTATCTTTTCTTAGCCATCTGGTAATAACACAGTCATATCTCCTGTCATACCAAACTACTAGAGGTTGTAACTGACAGCAACATGAAATCTGACTTGCATATATCCAATACTATAAAGAAAGTACATAAGAAACGTGCCATGCTATACAGGAACAAATGCTTCCTAACAGACTCCACCAGAGCTATTATTGCATGCACCCATCTCATACCCACTCTTTTGTATGCCTCACCAATCTCAGAAAATCTGACTTTTCCAAGCTGCAAACATGTTCTAATAAAATTGCCAAATTTGCAACCAATACCCCTCACAGAACACACTACTGCACTCCCCTTAAAACACTGGATTAGCTGGAACTTCCCAACCTTATTCTTTTTAATCAGCTTACACTAACCCACAAACTACTTCACTACACTGAATAAAACTGTGCTCTACAAAACCTACTTCACCCAAGCACCAAAGCTAGAGTCCTGCGATCCAATCAAAAACACCTATTAGATGTTACCAAAGCCAATAATTACGCATGTATTTCCTTCTATAGCAACACTGTTGCCAAGTAGTGGAACAACCTTCCCCCCTACATCTCAGCCACAACTTCCACTGCTTTCTTCCAAAAGGCTTTAAAATCCCACCTACAGCAATCCTGGCTCTATAACTGTGACAACCCTGATTAATCTCATATATTTACTTCTACTCCGTACCGTATCAAACCATTTCTTACCAACAACACAAGATCAGCCATTGTTCGCTCCCAACTTCTATCCACCCTACTCTACGTATCTCCCATTCTGACTGATCTTAACAAAACTGAACTAAGCAAAATGGAAGCCTGCTATAACAGAATTGCCTGCCTTGCTGCAAATTGCTCATATAGAACTCATCATTGTACTGCTTTGAGACAGCTCCACTGGCTTGAACTGCCCAACCTCCTAACCTACAATCAGCTCTGCCTTTGTCATTCTATCTATTACCTCCCCAATAAGTGTCCTGCCCTCAAAAACCTAGTACAACATCACTCAGCCAAAAGGCCTCTTAGATCATCAAGTAAACTACTACTAGAAGTCACCAACAGCTACAATAGCTTTGGAGATGCACTATATAGTAGTTCAGTGGCTAAAAAATGGAACTCTGTCCCTACAAGCATTCAAAACACATCATCCAAAGCCTCCTTTAAAGACCTCATCAGGCAACATCTCAAGGAAAGTTGGCAGTGCCATGATTGCTCCCCTTGCTAGTGAAAGCGGACAACACATACATACAAAATCTAGAGCACTTGATAATAGTTTTCAATCTTACTCACAAACACTGGCTAATTTACAATGTATGTTCCAAATTTCAGCTGTACACCACAAATCTACAAATTACCTTTATTTTTAAAATTAATATTTTTTTGTTTGTTCTCTCCACTGTAACTGTTTATGTGCCGCATACCACTGTAAAAACATGGCTCCTGTAATTTGTGTGTATACTGATCATGTCTAAATAACTAAATGTGTCTGTAATTTTTCTTTGTGGAGCTTTTCTCCCCGGGCTCTGCTGAAAAAGGGTCTTTTCGGCTCAGTCATTCACCCCCGGTTAACAAATGTAAAATAAAATAAATAAAATAAAAATACTCTATTAATACAACCCTACTCACAGTACTCTGCTTCTCCTTCTAAAGTACCTCTTACCCTCTCTATCCTACTTTAATTCCCCCTGCTTCCCACTTTCTTATACTAACATTTATGACAGTCACAGCCTAAAATTCACCCAAAGCAACTTAGCTCTGCTATTCCTAAAACCCTGATTAATCATTATATTACCTACCCCTCTCTACTGACTCCCTCTCTCTTTAGTTCCCCACTAATATTAGAACTTCCTTCTCCACTCTTCTTTCAATTACCCTCACACTCCTGTTATATTTCTTTGTACTCCATCCTCATCTTTGAAATCCATTAATCTGCACAGCACACAAAATATGTTACTATTCATAATTTTAAAACATAAACAAACTGTAATAAGTTAAAAACGAAATACTGAATGTACACGTAGCTAGTTTCTCACTGTTAAAAACTATGTATGTACTGATACTATACTTACTGTCTGTATCTGGAGCCTTGCTCTCTGGATAGCCACTGAAAAAGGACCTGTGTCCAGTTAGACTTTCATGATAAACAAATGCAAAATAAAAATAAATAAATAAATAAAAGTTTGATGAGCAGTGCTGGACAGAGTGGAGGTAGTTGTAGTTGTGAATGCATTTTTGGGTTTCTCTCCACTTTAACAATGTGTACTGCAGTAATGTGCAATGCATTAGTTTGATGTAACCACGAATGGAGTGACAATGCAACTGTTTAGTATCTTAATGATCTGTTTAAGATTGGCAGGTGAAAACCAAAATGTTGATTATTCAGATAACCATGTAGATAGACAGAGACAACTATAACTGTATGACATCATAACACAGGGGTCAACAACTGAAGATTAGTGGTGGGGGTAAAAAAGAATGAAAGTAAACAAAACAGCTTTATAAAAGTGGCACCCTCATTGGAAAATGTAGCAGTTATAATACTTTCTCCACTTTTTATTCTTTCATTCATTCATTTGAAAATCTAGAATAATGTTTGCTAATATAATTACTAAATGGTTCTTCCTAAGCCAAATAAATTATTACACATCGTAGCCTCTGGCTAAAGTCTTCAGATGCTTGAGTCATCCTAAGTTGTGAGCACTGACTGGGAATTTGTCTGATGATACAATGAATAGTTACAGACACTCAAAAAAGAAAGTACTAATAAAAGTTTTCAATCAGAATAGTACAGTAAGAATTTTGTATTATTGCTCCACAGAAATATAAATGGTACTCTCTCTTATGTGAGCAAGAAACTGAAAATTCAGCTAATTGAAAGTGTTTTTATCCAGCAGCATACATGGCTAAAATGCTGAGAAAAAAAAACAAGATTTCCTGAAGGAAGTAATGGAGCAATTTACTATTTATTTCTACATCCCTCTTCTAGCCCATATGCCTACTGTCCACTGATCCGCCTTTACTGCGCATTTGTTCAACATCATTGTTGTGAAAACAATCCAATGTGTAGCCATCATGCAGGTAGCCATGAGGGGTGCTCCTATTTTGGCCCTAACCCTACCCCCTACTAGGTAACATGTGCATCTGAGGCACTGCTGAGACATATCATGTTCCCTATGTGCATGCTCCCACACACATTACAGGTTATATTCCCCTGGTCCTATAGCTAGTGGTTGCATGCATGCCTCCATGTGCACCGGGCATGCATCAGAGCACATCAGTTAACTGGGATCACCAACATTCTCCCCCCAAGATTGATAAACTGCTATAATCCTCCCAGTCACACCCTCCTCTGCCCATTTCTTCCAGTCTCTGATCTGCTGTTTGATCTCAGGTCATTTTTATCATAGACAAGGTTTTATCCCTGTATGCCATAGAGTTGAAGCAATTTTCTACTGTTCAATGACATAAAAAGATACAGCAGAAATGGTATGGTGAACTTGTATGACCTTACTACCCTTAAGGCAGCAGTGGTACTCTCAAAAAAGAAAAAGAGCAGCCAACCCCAACAATTGAGATGACAAATGTGGAAGAGGTTTTCTTGACAAGATTTTCCTCCTATCTAACTGAGAATTTAAATATTTACAAACTGTCTTTCAAGTTTAAGAAAAACAACACAGATTTGAAAGCACTGTAGAGAAGTTTACATAAAATGTTTATGGACATATCCAAACTATGCACTAGATTTTTATGTTGTATCCAATTATTGTACTTAAGGAACTTTTTACTTTATGTTTTAAATTCTTCACAATTTTTTTTTTCATACTTAGTTAACTAGTATGATTTCTCTGTATATGTTGGCGACCTGTGGACCAGTTGCTTTTTTATATATAAGTTCAGTTACAAAGTGAACATTTTAATAATAATAAAAAAAAGACAAAACAATTACATTTTCTCAACCATATGGAAGAAAGTTATATTCTACACATAAAAATAAGAACACTAGAATCAAAATTAAAACAAACATCATGAGCAAGAAAAGTCAATGAATCTGTAGTAGGAGATGCATTATATAATCTTACATATTGTTAAGATGAATGCATCCCTTGGACACTGAATTCTTATCTTTTTCCAGTGAGAGTGTGTGAACCGTCAATATACTCTGATATGTGAATGAAATAAAGTTATTAAATAGTAACAGATTTTTTTAAATTCTTCTGTATAACATCAATAAGCCAGTCCCTGTATGGTTACGTAAAGACTTATCCCTGCTGAGAATGAGTTACCACTTGGCCTTTGCCCTCATAGGAGACCACTGCTGTCATGGGTAATTATTGATGTATGCATACATTATCTTAATTTTTTTCTTTACAACAAATGTGAGTATATGTTAGCATGCAGAGCTAAATTATGTACCCCTGTGGTTGTTATGTACCCTTGACGTTGTGAAACCAGGAAACTTGCACTGTTCTTTTGTTTCACATCTAAACACTGTAATGAGCTTGTTAAACATATAAAAGAGATGAAACCTGCTGCAGATAAAAAACAGATAAAAAGTTAAGTATGTTATATGTATGCAGGAATTCTGGGAGGGATTCAGAGATATGGTCTGCAGTGCAGACCAAACATGGTACAGTTCTGTGACAAGTCAGAAACAGAATATGAGCAAACAATAATGTTTGTGAATCAAACACAAGGACAAAAGTTGCTTTATGGTACAACCCAACATACTAGCAAACCAGGATGCACTATAGCTTTTACCTGAGCACCACGACTGTACACGGGCAGTGGTACCACCCCTTTGGTATATGCACCATGGAGCAAAAATGTAGTACATGTCAAAGTATTTTACATGTCATACAAGAACACAGATTCCATACATTTCACAAAGCAAACTGCAGGGGTACAAATGCATGATGGACATGTCATGTGTTATCTATGGCCTTACAATGAGTATTGATTATAAGTAAAGAGTTCAGCCTAAAAATTACATATAATTACAGCCATTTTCTCTATGCACTATATACAAACATATCAGTGTCTCATGACAGTCATCTATGTATGGTACAGCACCTCTGTGACAATTCCCACCTGAAAGGGCCAAACACAGAACACAGGTGATCCTAAATGGATGAATTTTGTATAGCAGCCCAGCAAACACTGAGCAGCATCCTCCATTCCACTCAATATGAAGGTGCTGAACCACATACAGCAGACCCAGACCCAGCACTAACAAGAACACATGACGACTGCCAGTATCATAAGCCCACCATGGGGGTACGTATGTTTCAATGATGCGATCAGTAGGTAAGCTGGAGCAAGGGGGGGCAGTGTCCCAAGGCACAAAGTGTTAGGGGAAGCAACAGGCCAATCCCAATTGTGTTTTAGTGCATGCCAGGTTTTAAATTCTGGTATTGCATTTGTGGTCATATGCGAGTACTGTAGTGTTCCGTGTGTGGTCTAAACTATAGGAACTGCTGCTACAAATACAACAAACCGTTTGGTATAATTTAAAAGAAAGAAAGAATGTGTTTTTTTCTTTCTTTCTTTTCTTTTAAGTCAAGAATCAGACCTGTGTTCTGTAGTGCTCCCTGAGTGGTATCAACTGTAGCACTGCTTTCTACAAATGTAACAAGTAGTTTGCTACAGTTTACTTTTTTTACTGAAACGTGAGCTCTATAGCACTCTGAACATGGTATAAACTGTAGCCACTGCTTTCTAGAAATGTAGCGAATAGTTTGCTGCATTTTAAACCGAAAGTTTTTTTTGTACAACTTAAGCAATCAGTGTTCAGTGTGCATAAACTGTAGCAATTGTATTAGCAAGCATTTTCCTAAAGTTTAAGGAAAAGCAACAGCAACAGCTTTTTTGTTGTTGCTGCTTTTTTTTATCCTCATCTGAGGAAGGAGGTCTCAGTGTGCAAGGCACAGAAACAGGACCTGATTCACTCCTACATTTGAAAAACTACCAGGTACCTGATCACAGGCCTTTTTTTTTTTCAGTTGCTCCTTAGCCGAGAAAGGCTGGGGGTGGGATGTAGAAACAGGACTTGGCTGTTTGGCCAGCTCCTGCATTTCAGGAATAGCAGCAACCAGATCCTTATTTATTTATCGATTGATTTATTTTTGCATCTCGAAAATACTGAGTGAAACGAGACCAGGGAATAGCTCCGGGTGCTAGCTACTCCAGATCAATATCAGAGTGATCGTTTCATAGTTGCTTGTGCTTTCCAGCTCAAGGGAATAGCAGCTTGTATGTTGTTACTCTCTACATCCAGCAGGAGTGTGTGGATACCTGAACAATACCACTTTTTATATTCTTTGAGACTACAGCCTCCGGGAGAAGCAATAAGAAAGGTTTACTTTGTGTGTTGCAGATCACTCTTTCTCTTTGCTGAAGACCTTAGAATGAGATTAAATAATAAAGTAAGATGGTTGTGGGATTGTAGGAGGGACTGCCACCTGCCTAAAATTACTTTGGGATATTTTAGTTTGTAACTGTTTATTAATAAACAATAAAGGCTCCAGTACATTTTGGCTTCATGTCAAATCATCAAAAATCTATTTGATGAATGAAACACATTTGCTAAAAGTACCTTCAAAGAACAAGTCAACATCATTCTTGCCCTAAACCAGTAATGGTCTTTAATTCTTACAATATCAGAGGTGATCCTGCATCAATCAAGGATGTAACCAAGCACAATCAGCCTACATGTACATTTTTTTCTGGGTATCTTGCTGAATCATTATGACTCATACATCCAGGCATGTCTACCACTGTCTAAAAACATGGCTACAATGTAGATTTGCATATATCATGAGAAAAGATTAGAAATATACCTAAAACATGTACTTTATGATTTCAGGGGGAACAGCTCAAAGTGATGTTTACTTTTCTTACATATACAGCAGCACTGGCAGAAATGTATACACTCCTTCAGAACTGTGTGTGCGTGTGTGTCAGTGTGCCTGTGTGTATGTATTTGTGGGGAAGGAATGATACGAGGGTGGAGTGAAAAATCAAAATATATGGCTACTCCACTGCCCAACACCGCAGACCTTTAAACTGAACTTGAAAACTTTAAAAAGCAAAGATTATAAAAATAAAACTAACAAACAGTGATCACATAACTTTAAAGTGAGCTGTAAAACTTTAGAAAATATAAAAATAAAAAGAACTCAAAGGGATTATCATATACCTGTAAAACTTAAAAGCCAAATGAAACATTAATTACACTATTTTTTTTTAAGTCATATTCTTCTTGCATATGCAAACATATCAGAAAAAAACAATCTATTTATAACACACACAGTTCCTGTTTTAACAGGGCATTTTGTAGCAGTGAAACCATCCTACTTTTAACTAGTAATCAGGTAAAACCTTTCAGCTGGCCATATCAGATACAAAATTTAAAAGTAGGCCTTTGATGTATATATGGTAAATTAAGTCAGGAGCCTTCTGGTACTGTGTTTCAGAGAACTTTGAACTTTCATTTCAGCGGCAGTAATGTCATAGGAACCATTATTTATCTCGAATGCAGAAAACATAGACACAAAAAAAAATAAGGATAAAGAAAGATGGCATTCATACATGCATATTAATTACATCAAACCATGTGCAAAAACAGCCTTATGAGTCAGCAGTTTTCATGTTCTTATGCAAAACTTGTTTGGGCACAGTGAGGCCGTGTATGTAAATTGCACAATCCCTAGTTTTGCAAGCAAGGGCTGAATTAATGTTTCTTGGAGTCTCTCCAAATGGAAATAAAAGAAAATCATTAAAGTTCCGGTTGCAAAAAGTAGAATTCACATGTAGCCTTGTGTGTTAGCATTTTTTAATAATAACTTGTTCTTCCTTGGTTTTGTTACATGTACTGCATCTCTTCTTGTTATTAGGCTTTGTTTATTAATTTTATAGCATTTCTGACATGGTACTTGATACAACAAAAACATGTTATTCTGTCGGAGTTACTTGGGGACCTTCCTGATCCAGTGTAATATGCAGTATTCACAGCAGGAAATGAGAAGTAAAGATGCAGTTTAAATGTATTTATTTATTTTGTTATTGTATTACGTACTTTGCTCTTCATATAAATTAATAAATAATGTTTAAAGGACATGGCATAAGCATGAAATAATCAGAGCTCTCAAGGGTGTTGTGAGGCCTGACATTGCAGGAGGAGGGCCACAGCACCTCTAAGAGGTTCTTTATTTTCCTGTAATGTCAAGTCTACAGGAAATTATTATGTTTAGGAAATAGGCTACATGTTAAATTGTTGTGTACTTGTTTTCTTACTAGTGGATAAATATACCTGTATTATGTAAAATGGTTCCTCCATTTAATGCTTTAAAGATGGTGTAACTGTTGTCAAAGGAAGTATTGTACATCCAAAATGTAAATTATGTAAGCATTTAACAAAGTTGGCAGACATACACACACACACACACACACACACACACACACACACACACACACCTGTTAACTGTGTAGATTTTGAAAGGACAC